>NW_014332892.1:4204401-4205003 GCF_000341935.2 Cephus cinctus | reverse complement strand
GGATGCAAGTATAGTTGCATATATCCACCCTCCGTCTGTATCGACCAGTGCCCTCGTATTCATGTATTCTCGGAATTCTCCAACCCCGAGACTCTATTTTTGCCATGGCAACCCCTTTACCATCGTTCTCAAGCCTTTTCCCCGGAGGCCCCTCATTTTCCCTCATATTCCACTCCCGGATGTCCGTCGAACGGCTTCTTGGAGCTTCTTGGAGCTTCTTGGAGCTTCTTGGACATTGTCTTTCCTGCAACTCACGTCCTCTTCTGGACAGTTTATTTAATTTAACAAGATAATCCGCTCGGATCGCCGGCTTAAAAGATTTGAGCCTTTCAAGGAAAATGAAAAGATTTTTCTCCTTCCCCGTGCTTCCTCTGGTGCAGCACCGCGGCGCTTAACCCTCTGATCAGCGAGATTTCATTGGTTCGTACGTGCCCATCATCTTCCGTTACAGCTTGCGCACTGCCGCAGCAGGGCGGTTGGCCTTCTAACGAGAATCGATTAAATCCTCAGGATTCGATCGAGGACGGTGGTCGCGGTCAGGATCACGAGATTTTTCTTTCGAAGGGTGACGGAGAGAGTGGGGTGGGTGGGGGGGGGGGGGG
>NW_014332892.1:4197724-4204189 GCF_000341935.2 Cephus cinctus | reverse complement strand
GGGGGGGGGCTATTACGACATCGGATAATCAAACTCGCAAACCGGAGTGAGCTGAGTTAGTGCGGGATGGGTAGCATGGGTAGCATGGGTAGCTGGGTAGCTGGGTAGCTGGTTTGGTGCCAGCCGTATGTACAGGTATAGGTGGAGCGAATAGGAAGAGAATAATAGTGGATTGCGTGTCTGTCCCAGCTTATCATCTGATTCCTCTGGACTTCCCCTCGTCGAAGGCAACAGCCCTGACGAGTCCCTCGCACGCATCCCTTGCTCTTCTTTCCTTCGACGATTTCTCAAATAAATAAGATAGTAAATAACAATCGGCCCAATTAACCTGCGACTCTAACGTACGACTGTGCCTTTGACTCAGCTCAGGAAGTAGCTACATCCTTTGATGCGCACGCTCCTCTCTGTTGTCTTGTCCAATCTTTCAGGGATACTTCAGTCATTCTCCCCTTTCGCCACTTCTCTCCTTTGTGGCGCGATGTGTTCTTTCGTTCTTCTATTTCCGTTCTATCCTTTTTTTTCTTTTCTCTTTTCTCTTTTCTCTTTTCTCTCTCTTTTACATACATCGCGCCATCCTCCACCACCCTCGTGGCCCTTCGCAACCCTTGGCAACCCTTGGCAACGCTGGACTCCGTCACTGCAGCCGCCTCGCATCCCGTTGCCTTTCAGCGATTCCTCCTGCTGCAGGCGTCACGTGACGCGACTCACTCGGAGCCATCGCGTACATAGAGCCACGTACGTGGGGAAGGAGACAGGGCGCCGCTGCCTACCGCGCGTGTGTGTGTGTGCGTGTGTGCGTGGCTATAGGTACTCTTGAGACTGCGGGATGGTGGCAGCACCCGTCGTGCAGCGGTGCATTGTCGCCGCCAGTGGATTTCCTAGTGGGTGGTGGGGGCTGTGTATAGCTGCGAGTACTGGATGCTGCGCTGCAGCTAGCGTCGGTGGGGAAGGGGACGCCGGAGACTCGAAGCGCGACGCTCTTTAAAAACTTGGAGCGTGCAGGAACTTTGTTGAAAAGCTTCCCACTCCTCGCTGCGAGATACTTGCTCCACGGTGCACACGAGTCTCTCGACAATGCGAGGCTGCATCACCGGCGCTTTAAATTAGAGCGAGCCGTCCCGACGGCCCGACGGCCCGACGGCCCGTCAGCCCGACACCCGGATGTCCCCGTGGGGGGCGGAGGTGCGAGAGAGACGCGCGGTCGCCCGCCTGGTCCAGCCCTCCAGCCCTCCAGCCCTCCAGGGGTGGCTAGGAAAATTGCGAGCTTTGCCAGACCGCGAGACAAGGTCGAACAATTGGGGACTCGAGGTGGAAGCGATTAAACTCCCGGGAAAGCGCCCGAGAGATCCCCCAGCCCTGCACCGCGGCCGTCGCAATCGCGAACACACGTGCGCAGCTACATTCTCTCGCACACTCCTGGGCGTCCACGTGGTGAACGCGGTGAACGCGGTGAACACGAATTGCAGGGACGCGGAGTCAGGTAGTCAGGTAGTCAGGTAGTCAGGTGGCGCGCGAAAAGTCCCATGAATCAGCTCGGAAATTTAGCGGAGCCTTTCTTTTACGTGTAATTTCGAATTTATTCGGCTTCCCGTCGGATACTCGGAGAAAGGTCGGCGCGTGCCTCGGACATAACTTCTCCCCAGGCGCTTCTTCCCTTTCAAGGGACGAGGTGGTACGATGGAAAGAGGTTGAAGGTGCTGCTGCTGCTGCTGGTCCATGCATTCAAGAGTAGCAGGAGTATCGCGGCGTTGGCAGGGAGTTATGGCAAAGGAAGTGTAGGGCTGCCGGCCCGGGACGCCTCTTCCTCCCCCTTCCTCCCTCCCACCTCTCTCTCTCTCTCTCTCTCTCTCTCTCTCTCTCTCTCTCTCTCTCTTCTCTCTCTCCCTCTCTCTCTCTCTCTCTCTCTCTCTCTCTCTCTCTCTCTCTCTCTCTCTCTCTCTATGTATGTACAAGCCATTCTGTATGCAGCCTGTTGTCGGAGGGAAAGAAGCTCCCTCTCTAACTTTTGCAATATTCTCAACTCTTCCTGCTCTTGCTGAATTACCCCTGCCAAACTCCCTTTGACTCGCTTTGTCTCTCTTTATCTTTCTTTGACTCCACGTCGCTCGCTGCGCTCCCTTCTGCGCCCTTCTGCGCCCTTCTGCGCCCTTGAGCTCGCTCGAAGCTTCCGCCGCGTGTGTCGCTAATGGCTCCATCGCAGCCGTAGCTGCCTGCAGGCTTCTCGGGTCCTGAGAGGGGAATGCGCGCGCGCGAAGGGGAGGAAAAGTCCTTAACGGGAAGGCGACGTTGACCTGTGTCCCGATAGCTCGGTGGCCGATTTCTTTTGAATTTTCTTTTGAGTTTTGAGAAAGACAGAGAAAGAGAAGAGAGGAGGGCGCGTGTGCGACAATCGGACGCCCGCTCGATCTTCTGATAATCTGGAGCTGCTTTTTCCCCATCAGTTGGAATTTGATCGTCGCGATAGTCGCGAAGAAGAAACTAAGAGGAACGTGAAACCGCAAGACAAAGGGTGCTCCTTATGATAATCTGGAGAAAAGCAAAGAAGCAGAGGAAAGAGAGAAAGAGAGAAAGGGTGGAAGAAGAAGAAGAAGAAGAAGAAGAAGGAGAGAAATACGAGGGCAGGATATAATAAGACCCAGAGATCCGTTTTCCGGTTGTTCTAGCTAATTCATCAATCAGCCTCGAGCAAAAGAAACGATTGAGTCGAGCTAATATTGTTTACTCAGTTTTCCGTGAACCAAGTAACGGACCGCCGACGTCGAGCTACATGGAAGATCCATTAATCATAATCGCATTCCGATTGAAGCAGCCCCTAGCGAGGACTCGAGTTTTACTTCTAAAAAGGCCGCAGGGGAATGCGCACCGAGAAAAGAAGCGACAGTCGCTGCTGTTGCTGTTGAAACGGAGGCTGGCGAGAGAGAGAGAGAGAGAGAGAGGCGCGCGGAGGAAGGTGACAGCGCAGGACCGTAAGGGGGATTTGTCATCCGGACGTGACACGCGAAAAAGCAGCCAGCCAGCCAGCCAGCCAGCCAGCACGCTAATGCTCCTTCGGTTCCAAAGGACTTCTTGGCTCGGCGGCTCTGAAGCTGCTTCGTCTTCTTCTGCCGCGTTGCGACTCCTCGTTACCTAATGCTCTGACGTAGTCTGCGAGCAAGGTACCATAGAGAACAGTTATTCCAACCGTATCCCTCTCCGATCCATCTTTCGCTCTCACTTTAATTTTTGCTTTGCTTCGTCAAAAGATTTGCCACACTCGTTGATTGTCACGTCAATGTCGTCAATGTCGTCCATGTCGTCATCAAGCTCTCTTTCTCTCTCTGGTTCCTCCTACAAGGTGCTAAGAACCGTCCATTTTTGAATTTTCTCCAATTTTCGCACGAAACTCAGGAGACGCAAATCTTGATTCGAGAGCGACAACTGCTCTCGTTCGGCAAACAGAGAAATTGGGAAAATTTAAAAGACCTACGAGGACGCACGGAATATTCAAGTAAAATGAAAGAAAAAGCGTTAAGTGAATCTAACGAAGGCCGTACGAATCGAGATTTCCTGTAGGAGCTATGCGAATCCTCTGCGAGGTTAATTCGAATTGCGTTTACGCACCCTCGAACGCGCGGGCGAACATCCGGTGTTACGTCACTGACGTCAATATCTTCATCGTCCGTTTCCTCTCAATGCATCTCGTGACAGTCCGATCGATTAGTAGCTAGTAGCTAGTAGCTAGTAGCTAGAAGCGCGCCACTTTGATCTGGCCATGCATCACCGAGTTTCAGCTGCTCTCCGACCCCTTCAGGCAAATGGACCAACTTTCGACCCGTGGTCGTCGGATGCTTTGTCCTGTGGAGTTTGGAACGAAAGTTGCCACGAGGTAAACGGGTGATCGAAATCCTGGAATTATTCGGTTGCATCTCGCACCTTTCCAATCGAGACTGAGAAGCTGCTCGTCGATCTCGGGGAATCTTGTGCGTCAACCGGATGTGCTGCCGACTTGTTGATCCTCTCGGATGGGAATAAGCAGCCGAAAGAGAATGGACCGGCCCCGGAGCATTTGAGCAAACTACCAGAAATAACCAAAGGGAGGAGGGGACGTCCTAGGGATTAGTTGGTTTATCGGCAGATTTATTAGAGACGAATGGCGCCGAGAGGGCGGGGAAGGGAGAGAGGAAAAGTTTTATCGGTTTTGCGTCCGACCCCAGCAGGATGTGCAATTGTGCATACATGAGGCAATCCGATGACGGCATACATTGGCGCAGTGAAATCTTGTTCTTTGTCGGAGAGCGACGGTCCACGGGGGGATGCTGGAGATGGGATGCACAAGTACCACCTACCACGGGCACGGCAGATGTCGCCCCGGGAGCAGTTTCTGGCCGCGCTTGGGGAATTCCCCGACGGCTGTTGGCCGTCGGGTTGGCCGTCGGGTTGGCCGTCGGGTTGGCCGTAGGTAGCGCCTGTGAATGAGAGAAATGCCGGAGCAAAGTGTGAGAGCTCGTTGCTCCTCTGTCTTTGGCTCCGATCTCATTTCTCCCCTGAGGGAGCATTACTCTAGCTGTGTAGCTTATAGCTATCTCAGGGATGAACATTATGAAGACAAAAGATTGCGGCGCGGCTGCAAAATATTGGGCCGTGGGGCCGTGGGGCCGTGGGGGCCACAAGGCTACCCGCGGAATTCCTCATCGTGAGGATTTCAGTAAATTCATATCAGCGACAATCAGGTCTGGAAGTTCTTCAGAATTTCGGTTTTTAATTATTCATTAGGAAGTTTTTCCAGCGCAGAGGGCCAACCTGGCGAGAGCCGCCAAAGCGACTTCCTCGGTGCTCTTCAAAGTTCAATAGGAAACCTTCGAGGACGCTGAACGCATAATCTGGAGGTTGGTCTCGTTCTTACCGATCGGCGGAAGTTCTCGATGCATCAGCACGTAACTCGCCGGCTAATGGGAAAGCCCAATGGCGGGACGATCATCCGTTAAGCCGGGTTAATCTCTCGGCGGAATCGAAAGAAGCTGCGGATAAGAATGGGCAGGAGTCAGGGTTGAGGATACCTGGTTCGGCGTTGCTGCGGAGCTCCTGGGCGACGGACTCTTTGAATTTCGTACTTTCGACAGTTATCGAAGTTTGAGCTCGGGACACGCCCGATTAAACGATTATTACTCGATTTGGTTAGATCTCACGGAGCTGGGCGGCCCTTCCGAATCCCAATTACGAAGCTGCGTGCGAGGAGCCCACCCGATTGGCATCCCTGGTCAGGGCCGCCGCTAGTTGGCAGCGCTGAGAACGAGAACGAGTCAATCGAGAGGCTCGAGTCGCTTCAAGCGAGAAATGCCTCCTCTCTCGGTGTCTCGTGTCTTTAGTGCTGTACGTGTGAATGGTTTGCCACTTTCCTTTCTCTGGACCTCCGCAAGTAGGTGTACCTTATCTACGTCTCTTCCATTATCCTCAGCTCCTTCGACACTCAACTATTCACACGGACCCGCGTTTTCCTGTCTTCCTGTTTTCCTGTTTTCCTGATGAGAAGCTTCCCCAGAGAGGTAAATCCAGAAAGAGAAGACGCTAGAGAGAAGGCAGAGGTCTGCCTGGGCTATAAATTACGATGCCGAGGTATTTCGGACACGCCTTTAATAACGTTCAGCCCTTGTAGAGGAGGGCGAGAAACGCGAGAAACGCGAGAAACGCGAGAAACGCGAGAAACGCGAGAATGCCGGCTCTGAACTCTAGGCAATACAGCACAATAACTCGTTGACTGATGGCTCCTAAGTGCCATTGGCCTTAGCTGATGAGCTTTTCCATGGGGATGGTCGGCGCGGACGCGAAGCTTCGGCCCGACAGCCCCACCTTAGGAAAACCAGATCTGCTTTCCGCTTTGCTTCTCTTCCCACAGAAGAGTCGAAGCTTTTTGCTTGGGCTGTTCCTGCCCGACGGGAATAGCTTTCCTCGGGGGTTAATGGGAAAGTTAAAGACTTTGGCGCCATAAAGAGAATTGAAGATTCGAAGGGAGCACCGCCGACATCCAGGTGATTCTCGTCAACCCGAAAATGAATTCGACACTCTCTCTCTCTCTCTCTCTCTCTCTCTCTCTCTCTCTCTCTCTCTCTCTCTCTCTCTCTCTCCTTCTTCTTCTTCGACGGAGCTGTTGCGCGTGTGCGTGTGGGCAAGAGAGAGAAAGAGTCAGCGAATGAAACACTTATTCATGTGTATTCTAGAATTTTTAAATCATAGGTATAGCAATAGAGCAACACAAGTTGGAGACTTATGTAGATCGTTTAAACCGTAGAAAGCTATGTACGGATAAATGTGAAATATAATAGTACTAATAATTATAAATTGTAAAGATATCCTATAAGTTTGTAAAGTTTGGTTCACAATTTATTATAGAACAATGGGCTGGAGCATCGATGGTCCAATAGCAGCTATTTACTATTTGGCTAACGGTGGACATAGACATAGTTCCAGAGATGGAAAGGGGGAGGGGGG
>NW_014332892.1:4192809-4197602 GCF_000341935.2 Cephus cinctus | reverse complement strand
GGGGGGGGGGGGGGGGGGAGAGAGAGAATTGATCGCGGAGAAAAAACTCCTTAGCGGCTACAGACACGAGAAATATTGATTATTGAGATCTTATCCGGTGGGTACAGTATATGCAATTCAGTGAGTAACAAGTAAGAAATATTCATTATTTGGTTGCAATGAATAGTACCATGTGGGTTTCAGCATTAAGTTAAGTGAAGTTCACTAAACACACTAAAGTTACACACATTTGCGTTGCGCGTAGCTGGTTGAGACACGTGGAAACGTGAGCATAGGCAGACAATAGTGACAAGAGTGACTATAGCCAAAAAAACGAACCGGCTTCTCGCCACTCCTCGGCACGCAAATATTCTAAGCATTGCTTTCGAAAGTCCACGAAGGTTGTAGCAGTGGCGACCTCGGGCGGTAGGGAACTTCAGAGGGGGGCAGGGCTGTGCCGTTCCACGATCTCCCCACTGGCTCTTCCTATCGATTACACCTACCTTGTCGCCTCTTTTCTCACGAATCACATGAGATCCCGACGTTCGCTGAAGAAACAGTGCTTGCAAGATTTAACGGATGTCTGCGCTACCTCTCTAAAAACTGAGCTTGCTGTCGCAAAATTTGGCAGAAGCGAGAGGAAGCCTGAGGCGCTTAACAGGGAGCAGCGAAGAGACGAGCGTCGACGTCGACGTCGACGTCGAAGGCGCAAGGCGCAAGGCGGCTCTCGAGCGTTTTAGAATCTGTCGCTTCTTCTTTGTCCTGTTTTGTCGAAGGGCGTTTATCATCATCTTCGGCCTAAGAAAGAAGATATACAAGGAAGCCATTTTCCTTGGGGGAGCTTCTACCGCGGACGGAGAAACAAACAACCTTTGACGATCGACGATTCCCGCTGACGAGACACGTTCACCCGAGTCGAAGGGAACTGATAGGTTCAGCCCTTCTCGACCCTTTACCTTCGACCTCATCGTCGATTCTGCCGCGTTCCTTAAACCGCCTTATGTTCCCTTACGTGCACCCTCTTCCTCCTCTTCCTCCTCTTCCTCCTCTTCCTCCGGACTCAGAAAATGCGAAGAAGCCAAAAATCTGGCGCTGGCCTGTAACAGGGTGGTAGCGAGTGAGAGGATGAGCGTTATCTCTTAACACATGGTCAGTCCTACGAAAAGAGGACGTGCAATGGTCAGTAAACGGAGCGATAGGGGGTCCTAGGGCGACTATAGTCATCCTTTAGTCGTGATGTTCCCGCGACTGTCGGTGAGGCTGCCATTCTGGGAGTCATCGTTTCCGTATCTTATTTACCACTTGCTGTCGTTGACAAGAAGAGAAATTGCAAGCAATATCAGAGATCGACAGCAGCAGATGGAATTAAAGAATTTCGGTCAGAGACCAAGGTGAAAGAGATGAAATAGCGGTAGACGTTGAGATACGGTCGATTAGACTCGTCGGTTGGTTGGCTGGTTGGCTGGTTGGCTGGTTGGCTGGTTGGCTGGTTGGGGACTGGCTGACAGACTGACAGACTGGCTGACTGACTGACTGACTGACTGACTGAATGGTGGAACTGGTTAGCGAAGGCGCACGTCTACTAAGCTTTCGTAGCCTGCTGAATTTTTCATTTACAAAGAATAATTGCGCTTTGCGTGATCCACGTCGTGTGGGTTAACTCTACCCTCGGCACGAGGGTGTCATGTTACGGATGAAATGGGCCGGATTCAAACAACTCGAAGGTCACTCGTGTAAAGATTCACAAAGAATGGAAGAACCTCGGGACTTGACGCACAGCAGGAAAATCAATTGAATCGGTACGAATCAATAAGGCTTCATGTTCTTAGGACTGCCAAGTAGAAAATGTGAAGTCCAAGCAAAAAGCCCGCTGCCAGGACTCGGCGGGAAAGGTGTTTTCGCTTAAAAGAAATCCAGGCCGTCCCAGGCTCCTTTGAAACTGGCCAGTCTTCGAAATTGTCTCTTCCATTGGATTTTAAACTTTCGCTCTCTTTTCTTTTCTTCGTAAATCTTTCTTATTTCTTTTCATAGTCCTTTTCGACCTACCAAATGACCAATCTTGGCGTCTGGTCGGTATCTGTTTCCAGCCGATATCTCACTTGGTCGATTGGGGCTGCGTCTTGCTTGGCCAAAGGCGAAGAGAGGGACGAGAGTCTAAAGTCATTATTTCGGGCGTGTTGGCTCTTCCGTGCCAACACCCTGGTCCTCTAGAGCGAATTAGAAACTCAGCTGATTTTCGCATCGCCCACGCGACACTCCATGAAAACTTATTCGAAGAATCGCTGCGCGGCCATAAGGTGCCCTGAGCTTCGAAAATAGCCTCTCTGCCAATTTCTCTCCTGCTCTTTTCCCTTTTCCCTTTTCCCTTTTCCTTTCCTCTCTTCCTCTCTTCCTCTCTTCCTCTCATTGGTATACTCAAGCCACTCTCCGCTCTGCACACTAATCTTAACCGCGAGCTGCTTGACCGCCGGCAATTAGTTTCCTTGCTCCGTCATCAGTTATCCACGTGGTGAGGCTGGGAGTGCGCGGGAGAGAAGCTCGCGAAAACTGGCGGCGGAAGGAGTTACCCTTTTCAAAAATAGGTTATCATTAGCTTACCGCTGAGCGGCGAGTTTATAGAGAGAGGAGATGAGAAACTCGAGGGAACTTGATCGATAGCTTCGCTCCTTCTTTCGGCCCGGCCTCTGCTAGTGAGACGTTGAGAATAACACGCTTGTCGTTTGTCATCGTGGTCGTCGTCGGCGTCGGCGTCGGCGTCGTCGGCGTCGTCAGCGGGGTAGCTCGGATAGCTGGGGTTGGTATAGAGATGTCGTGGAGGTTGACATAGTGGGAGGCGCAGGGGTTGCCCAGGATGCCGTCGCTCCTCGCTTTTTAATGCGGATGACGCGACGATAATGCAGATTCGAGAGTGAGACGTTCATGAAGAGGCTGAGCTGCGGAAGATCCAGTGCCCCTGGTCCAGGCTCCGGGTGACTGGGAGCATCGAGGGCCACCGCCCTCTTCGCTCCGAAGCCGAATATTTCCTTCAGGAGTCCCTCTGGACCAGACAAGTATCGTCGACTTGGTCCTTCGTTTCTCTTCCTTCATTGCCGATTTCCAGCTGCGAGCCTCGTTCTTTACTTTGCTCAGTCTCATTCAGTTTCTCTTTGATCTCGCAGTACGAGAAGAAGGGCGATCGAGGCTGGTTTACAAAAATGTGGCCTTTGCACCACTGCCTTCCAGGGCATTCGTACTTATTAGAACTTTTGCTTTTTTCTTTCTTTTTTCTTTCTTTTCTTTTTTTTTTTTTTTTGACCGAACTACTCGCCGCGCCGGACACAATAATTACTCCCTGGTGAACGTACATAATGATATCTAATGAAACGAGGTTGCACACGAGCGAGCACATGCAGCGCACATGCAGCGCACATCCGTGCACGTGCAACCGGAACTACGTATTAGAGGTATGCGAGGTATGCACGATCCTGCTGTGCATGTGAGGAGTTGCCCAGCAAATATGTATTTATGTTCAGCCGCGCAGTACGCGGACGCGGCTGCCTCCTGCGTCCTGCCTCCTGCCTCCTGCTGTACTGCTGTACTGCTGTACCTGCAGTAGGTATTAACACTGTTCGAGCGCTGGCCCCGCCGCACGTCCCTCCTGCCCTCTTGTTCCCTCTTGTGCCCCCTTCTCGCGGTCTTCCTTTCTCTCAGTCTCCAGCATGCAGGATGCCGCCCACGCTTTGTTCGTTCAACCTTTTTCTCGCATTTGCGTTCCTCGCATTTCCCCTCGCGTCTCCGTCATCTCCTGTCGTGCGTCGCGACGCTCTCGGGCCACTTCCTCGGAGCTAACGGTCATTCCGTGGTTAAATCGACATTTGGATTCCCCAGTTTTCTATCAGAAGTTGCACTGGCTGTTCAACCGTCAACCGAAGGGGAAATCAGCAAGTCAACCCTTTCGTTTAAAAGAGGCTATCTTTGCTTTTTGCACCGTGTCCTTCAGGAGATCTAATCATCGTGACGTAGCTGTCAGCTGTTATCAGACAATCCTATAGTATAGCGGACACTATTTCTTTGATGGTTGCCGTTTCAAAAATTATAGATGGATTAAGAGTTGCTTGAATCAATGATGCGCTAGAAATAATGTCCGCAACTCATTTGGAGAAGTTGAGCGTCGACGAGGAACCATGTGACGTTGGGCTTGAATCCGTTCAGCTTTTTTTCATTTTTTCAGATACCATTAACAATTCCTTAGGACTGATAACTCAAAATTGAACCTTTCCTTCAAGATCGTCCAGTTGGACGGACCAGACTTGTACTTGTTCCCATGAGAAAGTGACGTCAGTAGTTGAGTGGAAGCAGCCAGCTGGAGACTTTAAAGACATAAATAAGTGGACACACAGGATGAACGAGCAGAGCGCAGGAATGGGACATAAGGGAAGGGTCGGGGAGAGTGAGGCACAGGGAGGTAAATGGGAAAAGGGAAAAAGGGAAAAAGGGAAAAAGGGAAATGGGAAATGGCAAAGGGGAGGTTGCTCGACGTTGGGAGGGCTAATGTACCCGGGAAACACCTCGTGAAACTTTCCGATAAATAAAGCAGACAATACGGCGTTTTACATCGGCCATAAAGGGCCTTCGGGGTTTGGGGACTGGGGGATTTAATTTCGTGCTGTCGGGAGGCCACGAATCGAGAGTACGCTTTATGCTCCCCTTTGAAATACACTGGTAATATAAGTCGGCATGTCGGTACTCGGCAGTCGAGAGAGAAACAGGCGACGAGAGGCACGTAAGAGAGAGAGAGAGAGAGAGAGAGAGAGAGAGAGAGAGAGAGAGAGAGA
>NW_014332892.1:4187225-4191091 GCF_000341935.2 Cephus cinctus | reverse complement strand
CACGATCGGAAGCGCCGCACCGCGCGCGGCTCCGCGATGGATGGCCTCCTGCTCTCAGCAAATGAATCTGCTTCGAGGGCTGAGCGCACTGCCATTTCCCAATTAAAGTCACTCGTTATCGCAGCTCGATTCGATCCTCGCTGTGCGCTGCGCTACTCCTCTCTCGGAATTGCTGGAGCCGCTGTAGGGGAAGCTGGCGCGGGTCCATCCCGATGTCCCCCGCGGGCGCCTCTACTCCTTTCTTTGACCACTAAGGAGCGTAGCTGAGTAGCTCAGACGCTTTAACTACATTGGTATCCCTGGTGGGTGGCATCCACCCAGTGCCAAACTGTACAGTTCCTCCGCAGCTGCGATTTTCCGCAAATATCAAAAATCCACACGGGCAGTAGCGAAGCGTAGCAAATGGTAACAAATGGTAGGAAACGGTAGGAAATCCCCTCCATTTGCCAACCGACCAATGTTTTCCATAATCGCCTCTACATTGGCAGTTTGGTCCAGAGCGGGTACGAGAAGAGATGGAAGCAGAGTAATTGAGGAGAGGACGGGGCATGTGTTAGCCAGCCTCCCGGGCCCTCCGCCACCCTCCGTCACCCTCCGCCACCCTCCGCCACACTTTATTGTCTCTCGAAGCGAGCAGCCTTTTTTCCCCTTTCGATTTGCAATCGAGGGCTGGTCAAGGCGGGACACGTGCTATTATTTCGCGATACAGTCCCACAGTCCCACAGTTCCCATGCTGCGTCAAACCCAAAGTCCAGCTCGAAATGGTTCTGCGTGGAAAAATTTAATTGAAACACTTTTATAATGATGCACTTGGATTTATGATTAAAGAAAACACATGTAATTGAAAGCCTTCTGTGTTAAACCTCCGAATTCGCAATATTTCGATACTGCGCTGCTAATTTGAAATCGTCGCGCTGCTTTCATTCCGAACCGCCTCTCCTAAGGTTATCTGCATTCCCGTCTTTCACTCTTTTGCGCATCTATTCCTCTTTTCCCTCTTCCCTCTCCTTTTCTCCTTTTCTCCTTTTCTCCTTTTCTCCTTGCGAGAGTCGTGGCCATTGGCTCTTTCGTTTCTTGAGTTCGTAACTGGTACGAAAGCAGGACTCGATTCTTTTTACATTATTCGAGCAACTAGCCGATTAGCGCTAACTCGTTTAAGCGACCAGAGTTCTCTTTGTCAGTTTTAAACACTTGGCGGAATGGGGCTTAAGAAATGGAAAAAAAGTTTGGTTGACGACGGCTTTACCCGCGCGCGGGAGAGAGAGAGAGAGAGAGAGAGAGAGAGAGAGAGAGAGAGAGAGAGAGAGAGACTCTGCTCCGCTCTTTACTCCTCTAGGCCGGCTGATTGGATTTCGCTGAAATGGCAGGAATTTCGAGAGAGCTCATTTTACGACCGTTTACCAAATGTTGGAGCTGTTCTTCCTCCATGCTGAATAAAAGAAAATCAGTTGACAATGCATAAAGTCCATGTTGGAACGTTCCAGCGGGGATATGCTCGGCCGAAGTGAAATTTTGATAAGCGTCGACAAATGGTGGATCGGTCTTGCGGAGTTCCACGGGGCTGTGTGCACAGTGAGCGCGAGGGGAACGGACGTGTGCACATTGCACACCGGCTGATTCGGCTTTATTAAAACTGTCAGCAGTGTGTCGGTAGGAGAGTGGAGAGTGGAGAGTGCAGCGTGCAGCGTGCAGCGTGCAGCGTGCACTTGTCAGGAATTCATTGGCTCTGCGTCGCCGCACTGATAAATGCATAAATAAATGAATAAAATTATTCGAAACGTGGCCAGCGTGCAGCTTGGCTGCCGACGATGTTGGTGGCTGTTGGCCGCATTATCGCACCATCGCACCATCGCTATCCAGTGGCCAAGAGTGCGATCTAAGCACTCTCGAACTCCAATGTTTATTCAAGGCCGACCTTGATATCGAAGAAACTGCTCTTCCCTTCTTCCATTTCGTTCGTGGACTTTATCGTGTCGTCTTTTCTTCCGTTGTCCCGCGAAAGGCGTCGTCGAGAGGTGTCGTTACCGCGTAGCGTTACTGCTGTCTGAAAATGGGAGCAGTCGAGAGGCACGCGAGACGCACCGAGACGCACCGAGACGCACGCGAGACGCACCGAGACGCACCAGGGTCGAAGGAAGGACTCTTGACTCGTATGAAAATCGCCTCAATGGATTTCATAGAAATCTCGGTATCGACGGTAAAATTAACGCGATCGACAGACGAAAACCAAGAGTCGAAGAAAACTCCCGAAAAGTCTTGAGCTCTGCCTCGACGAACGCACTAGAGACGCACCAGAGACGCGGCTGTGTTGAGCGAATTGACATCCTTCCCGAGTTTCAGCCCAATTGCCTCTAATATAACGAATCGTTCGGCTTAACTGCTAATTATCCAGAAAAGTCGAATGTTTCAATGGATCCAGGGGGGCGGACGAGGTCAGAGTTCAGATTCCTCGCTCCCCCGAGAATTCGAATCTTTTAAAACTTCTACTTGGATCAATTTCCTAAAGCAGCAGAAACAGTCAAGTATAACGGTAAAGAGATGCATGGCCTTCTTATCCAATTTTCTAAATATCAGATAATCTCGGATTCCTTCGGACCTCTGACTGGCAGCCCAGCGCGACCCGCACCGTATGGAAAAGGACAGTTATTTATCCACAGCATTCCACTGCCTGCCATAACTAGGAGCAACAGAAGCAACAGCAGCACGAAGATACCAAAGTCAAACTTGTGAGACTTTATTTGAAAATTGCGTTATCGCACGATGTCTCCCAAGGCAGCTGCTAATCCACTTTCCTTTCTAATTTGATTGCCCATCAGCGTGGAAAGTTGGTGGGGCAGGCGGACTGGGGGACTGGGGAGGCGGCAGGGTTTGAATTTGAGGAAGATGAAGAAGTACTAGAAGTAGTAGGGTTGGGGGGTGCTAGTTACCCTTTCGAGATTTTCCAGAGCGGCAGAGGCCAAAGATGAAGGATAAGGCGAAGGAAGAGGAGGCTGGGATGCCGTGGGTCAATTGGATTGTAGAAACTTTCATCGGCAGAGGAGGCCAGCCAGCCAGCCAGCCAGCCAGACTGCCGAGTCTCGAGGAACCTTGAGCCGCCCCGAGAAAACGGCGCATTAAGGACGTTAGACTCTACCCTAACCCCGTTAATGCTTCTAAGAAGGTTAGCTGCCTTTTTACTCGCAGCATCCCCGTCGAAATCTCCGCCCTCGGCAACTCCGCGGAACTTGGCTCTCCTACCTACAACATTCCTACTTCCTGCTTCCTGCTTCCTGCTTTCTGCTTCCTATTATACCAGACCCCTCAGCTCATCTGCGTCAGCTGCTTCGTCCTTTGCAGCCAATGCAGCATCACTGTGTAGCCGCTGCATCCTCTGATAACTAACTATTGCACCACAGAGATTCGCATCTTTATATCTTTCGTGCTTTTCGTATTTATATGTATCTTTCTCTAACACACGCACGCACGCACACTTGAGTCACTCACAATGAGAAATTGTAAAACTGAGACCTCGAGATCCGAGCAGTAGTGGCCCAGTGGCCCAGTGGTTCACTGGCCCAGTGGCTCTGCAACCCCTCAATTTAGAGGATCCTCTAATAGCCTTCGCAACTCTAATCTTGATTGTGCTTCGGCTGCATGGCGCACCATGTTTTTCCTTCTCTCTCTTCGATGGAAATAATATCAGTCGAATCGATAGGATAAAGATACAGAGTGTAACCGATAAACAGCGTATTGAAGATACGCGCAAAGAAAATATTGTATTTGATGGGTGGGAAGGAAATAGTTGAAAAGAGTGGGGGAGAGAGAGAGAGAGAAGGCGCTGCCTTCCTTTGCCAGTTGGCGACAGGTTCGTCCCATCAATCCCCCTC
>NW_014332892.1:4180803-4187109 GCF_000341935.2 Cephus cinctus | reverse complement strand
TACATCTCGCGACCCCCCAGGATCACGCCTGATGACGCCTCCATAAAACTAAGAAGATATTGGAACTTGGTAAATCAACAGAGCGTATTTCCTGACTGCTGGCTGGGGGAGAGTTTGGCTGGAACGAATAGAGTCGTACATGCCGCTCGGAGACTCCTTTAGGAGACGAAATTCACAGAGAGAGAGAGAGAGAGAGAGAGAGAGAATTATGTTTCGGCAAGGAAGGAGGGAGGAGAGGGCAGGTCTCCAAACTTGGCGAGAGAGAGAGAGAGAGAGAGAGAGAGAGAGAGAGAGAGAGAGAGAGAGAGAATTATGTTTCGGCAAGGAAGGAGGGAGGAGAGGGCAGGTCTCCAAACTTGGCAAGACGAAATCCTTTTAGAAGTTTGGCAATTCTCATCCTCCGAGCCACGTGTATCGCTGTTGGCCGATCTCCGTGCAGCCGCGCAGCCCAGAGATTTAAATGGCCGTCCGAAGACAAGCAAACTACTCCAACCTAGAGTGACCCACTCTGTTTACACGGGACGTTAATTTAAGCCGAGCGACGTCCTAGCGCCGCCTGAATTGCGCGCAACGTCAAATAAACGCCATACCAACGCCAGAACGAACCAGAACGAACCAAGAAGGAACCAGAAGGAACCAGAAGAAGCTAGAAGAACCGAAAGCACCTAGGAGGAAGCATGTGGCTGCTCGAACGATCCTGGTCGTCTACATCTACAGTGGGAAATTAAAGCGCCGTTGCTTGGGCCGCCCCAGAGTTTTGGCCGCCCTGGAGTTTCACACGATGATCGTTTCTCAACCGGACGCCATCCTCTGTTCAATCGTGTCTCCCTAGACCCGGCATGTGCCTATAGCGATAGGCATGTAATTGCCTGCGACTGCTTTCTATTGTTATGGGCACTAGAATATACGGCGTAACATGGGCCGAAGGAATGGTTAAGGGCCGTGTGCCACCCTTAGACTCATTGATAGCATTTAATTAGCACTCCCGCCCACGAAGCGCCCCCCCCCCCTCTACCGGCCAACAAATTCCAGCTAATTCTCACTGCGCGGCCAAATGCCCTTCCTTTAATTAGAATCCCGCCCTCGAGATTTCTGCAAGGTACCATCTCCAGCATCCCTTCACTGCTTTACTGTCTTTGGCTAGCCTTGACTACCCTTGACTACCCTTGACTACTCCCGACCGTAGGCCATATCCTTTCACCATACTATCAAACAGGACATCAAGTTTCCCATTCACAGCTGCCTGCAGAACTATACGATTTTCATCTTCGTTGAGGATTTTCTGTTTCGTTTAATCTTTTGATGAAAGGCAATGAATTTCACGAGATGAAAATGCGAAGTGCATGCATGCTCGCGGTAACCTAAACTTTTCATCAAAGTTAATCGGTCTGCGACTCTGTGTCGATATTTTAATAAAAATTTCAAAAGGCAAAAGCGTTGTGGTTTACCAGCCAACCAGCCAACCAGCCAACCAGCCAACCAGACACAATGGTCAATCGTGTTCGGGCATCATTGGCCCTTTGTATGGAATAAATAAAGGGACGCGCTCGTAAAGCCAGGAGCGGCGCGTGCGGCGATCTATTGCTGGTCGCTCCGTAACGCCATTCGTCTGCGTTACAGAGCAATAATTCACTTCCCAGCCGTTTGGCCTACACTGTACGCTATGACAGCACTTTAACGCGCTTCTTTCTCTTGGGAAGCAGATCAGCCTTCGATCGGCCTCGGGGCGGATCTGTCAGGCCTTTCTTATATTATATTTTATATTAAGAGGTGCAGACAAATTTGCGATTGGTTGAAGAAATTTTAATCACGCAAAGAGTATACCTGGGATAAATTCTAAACCCAGCCTCAGAGGAAATGCGAGGATCGCAGTTCCCTGTAAACTCCTTTCGACGAGGCCAGAGTCCGGGCGGAAGATGCTGACCCGACTTCATCTCAGTCGGCAACATCCCAGACACTAAGAAACTTGTAGGAGCTTCGCGGGAGACAGGTGGGGGAGGGGGTGGGTGGATAACGCGAGAGCAAGACGCGGTCCACAAACCCTGAGGCTGGTCGGGTGAGAATTTGGCCAGTGTCCCGATTCAAGCTATCGATCAAGCTCCCGCGATCAGGGCAGTCGCGATATAGTCGTCGCGATAGTTGCAATGCTGGCAGCACTGGCAGCACTCGCAGCACTCGCAGCACTCGCAGCACTCGCAGCAGGCAGTACAGACTGCAAAGTAATTTTGCTGCGAGGACAATATATGCGGGCGTGAAATTCGAAAGTGCACCATTGAAAATTAACGGACGTAGCCGCCCTGGGAAAGTCGTGGTTGCGCAACGCGTGACGCAGCCAAATGCAGTCTGCTCGGACGGCCTGGGGGTAGTATTAACTGTGGGTGGCGAGCCCGAAAATAGATTCGTTCGGCAGGGGCTGGTCGTCACTGTCGTCAGTACAGTAATGGTAATAGTTCTGGGGGAGGCGTCAGGCCTTCGGGGACACTCGGGGGGTGAGGCGTCGCCGAAGGCTCACATTATGTTGCAGTTAATGTATATCGCTGTGAGTCCGGTGTATAACATCTATTTGGACCCTTTGCGAAATCTCGGCGGCCGGATGTAGCGGAGAAAACGACGCGACGACGCGAAGGTTTCCCTGAAAGATCTCCACAGTTGAGGTAGCACCGTCACAGCACCGTCACAGCACCGTCACAGCACCGTCACAGCTCCTTCGTGCCTACTGCTCTCCAGGCTACCAGGTTCAGATGTAGCCTCACTTCCTTTGCCTTCCTTTGTCTTCTCTCTGACCTCGATCCTACGGGAAACTCCCCTTATTCTCCCTCAACTTTTGCTTCTTCGTCCATCACGGGGCGCATTCGCGCATTTATAGACATGCACCTGGTACTTGAAGATGGAGGAACGAAGGAGGAAGGGTAGAAGCGTTGAGAAGGAAGAAAAGGGAAAAAGGACAAGAAGCATTGGAAGCACGAAGTTCGCTGGGATGTATTAATTGCAGGAAGGTTATAGGAGGGAGGCGAGACGGAGATAATAAAGCGGCGGCGGCGGCGAAGGATAATGGCGGCGTCGCTATCCGAATTCAGAAGGCTACCGGGTATCAAGGGTTTACTCGGCCTTACTGGGATTGGCGCTCCGACTAAAAGCTACTAGATTTCACGCTGCGGGCTTCGACAAAGGCGCAAAGGCCCCTCGGCGCATATTTCGAAGAACAGTGGGAGCGGGACGGAGAGGGACGGAGGAGGCTGTAGGGCAAAGGATAGGAAGCGGGAGGCCAGCTGCACTGGAAATGGACTCCGTGCTAGGAGCTATCGAAGGGACGAGGGATGCGCCAGTGAGAAGGTCCGCGCTTTGATCCGGCAGCCGCGAGGGCTCTTGCTTTTGGGTTGATCCTGCGGGCGGCAGCATCCCTGCCACTGTCTCCGGTGCCACTTCCTCCTGTCGCTTCTGTGCCGAGAGTGACGCACGTCCAGCCTCCGCCACTGGAGATGGCAGGCTGGCAGGCTGGCAGGCTGGCACGTGCTGCTGCGCTCCCTTCCCTCGTTCAGCCACACTTGACCTGTGTGGAAAGTAGGTTCGCCCGATCGGCTATTCTGCGTTGCGAACGGGCACGGGACCGTCGAACGGTTGATCGACCTGCGTTCTGCATCTTTTGTTCTCCAGGACGGACGAACAGAGTCGGCCTGTGCAATCTCGTGGTCTCTCGATCGTCAATGTCGGCCCGATGCTCAATTCCGAGAAGATTTCTTGGCCTTCTTTGCCTTTCGGAGCGTCTCGCTTTTCCGATTTGCATCGATTTCTCGATATGTTCCAATAACTCTTTTGGTTTTGGCACTGCGCTTCAAAGTCCTGAGGAATCGTCCTGTGCAATCTCCGCGAGAATGTCGAGGAGATCAAATGGAAGGAGATGAAGGATTCCGGTTGATTGATCCCTCGACGAAAATCGAGAGACGCAGATTCGGCCAGTACGTGGTCCAGCCGGGCACTCAGCTAATCAGCTAATCGGCTAATCGGCTAATCGGCTAATCAGCCAACCAGCCACCGAACCACGGTACTCTGGGTGTAACGGGTCGTGAATTTGTTCCAAGTTCCTTTATTGAAGCCTCCGTTTGGTGTACTTTTGGCAACCCAATTGGGCCTCAAACTCAAAGGTTCGATCGACGTGTTAATTGATGTAGCGTAAAAGCGCAAAAACAACGCGCGTGGTTTAAGGTAATTAGTAATTACCTTATTGGCCAGTGCTAAACCGCCTAAATCTGAACCATCGCTGGGGTTTTCATATGTAATTTCTTGGATTCTCTCAATCTGAAATTATATATGTTTATCCTAGTCATGTAACTTTAATGAAGTTGCACTGGATGCAGAGCCCCATAAAATGTAAATTGTAATGCCTACAGTTCCGTCTAGTTATATTCGCTTCTCTACGTATTGTTTACTCATGACAACGTCCTCTTGAAGAACGGTCAAGGTTTACTGATAAATAATCAATCCTAACGTATTGCGCACTCGGTCTCGCTACATTCTTAGATTTGACTTTTCTTGTTGCAGGTAAGACAATAAGCAGTTCAAGCAGTTCGAGCAGTTCGAGCAGTTGATCGTTCGAGGGGCTGAAGTCGGCTGGTTGGGAAAGCGCAACGAGACCATCGCGTAAGAACTGCCAGCTGCCACAGCGCATAGATTGCTTTTAGCATTACCAGTTGAATTAATATCAAAATTTCAAGAGGCACATGGATTTTCGGACGAGTACAAGTGCCGGAGGTCCGAGTTGGGCAGGTTATTGGGAGTATTAGCCGAGTGATGGGAATAGCGGGAATAGCGGGAATAACAGATACGGTCAGTCGAGGTTTGCCCTATTTGAAATGTGACCAGGGAGCTACAGTCTATCAGGTATTAACGCTCTCATTAATTAATCAGTAATTAAAGGAGCATCGCTCGTAGCTAACGTCATCGGTGTTATTCGCTTTTCCAATGTTATGCTTCCTATATGTATATGTATAGAGGTATCATGCAAGGATTAGATGCACGTGGCGATGTAACTCTGACGTCGCGTGACGTATCGATTCTCCAACCCCATAAACGTAAGAAAGAATTGCGGAAGGCCGTTGGAAGAGTCGAAGCTCAGTCTATTGCGGAGGCGAAGCTCGTGTAGAGTGCGCGATGCGCAGTGCGATGCGCAGTGCGATGCGCAGTGCGCGAGGCACCGGCAGAGAATCAACAATGAAATGTACATTAGGCTGTAGAGCGAATGTGTCCGATTTGATCGGAATTCCGAGAGGGTCGCCCGCGCGACCATCGATGCGCGTGGCAGCGCCTCTCGGTATCCTCGGTATCCAAGACACCGAGTGGCCGCTTGAAGCTGCTGACAAATTGCTTTTAATTTCTCGACGGCTGTTTACCTAAGCGGATGGCATCCCGACGGCAGCGTCCCCAGCAGCCATCACGAAATTAATTGCCTACCGGAGTGTGCTATCTTATCGCCGGGCACTTAAACTAGGGGCGACAGGGCTGGATGGGAAGGAGGAGGATTCGGTGTGTGTATTCGAGATCCGAGGTAAAAGCGTCGGGACGCTCGAAGGTACACACCCCCCGCAAGATCTGAACGCGCGATTATAAATGCAGTCGGCCGTGTAAGCCTCTTTACTTGTGTTTGCTCGAATTCCTGTTTCTGGGTTGCTGCTGCTGCTGCTGCTGCTGCTGCTAGCACCCACCCTATTCAAATGATACATTGAGATCGGCTGTCTCTCTCATTCCTTCTTTCAAGATTCGTGCAGGTTCTGCTGAAAATTACAGAGTAGCGCAGGTCGGGAGGAAGTAGAATTTACTCGAGTTTTAGATCGTAGAAAAGAGAAATTTTAGATTCTGCAGCCGATACTTTTTTAAATTTCGAGAGCTCAAAGTTGTTCGCAGCGAAGACTTGGAAATGCCGCGTCTATTGCTAGTTACGCGAGGTGCGACGCTTCCCGCCTTGGCGCAACTCTCTTTCCATTCTCGCTGTCCTACGATTCCCCAGGTACACGTGCACGTACTATGGGGCAATCCGGGCCATCGGCAGCTGTGTCCATTTTGACCTTAAATATCATGAATTTCCAGTGAGTCGATTGCTTCTCGCGTTCTTCTTTGCGCCTCTCATTCTCATTCTCCGTCGACCTAAGATGTTTGCCTATACGACTATGACTTTGTTTAATATGCTAATGCGACCATTAAACAACTGTTACCTGCGCGTTAACACGATGCGAAATTCATGATATGAGGATATTAAATTAGCATAATATTAATAACGTGAACCGTGTATTATTGCAAATGGCGAAGATAGCT
>NW_014332892.1:4179212-4180535 GCF_000341935.2 Cephus cinctus | reverse complement strand
AATATTTAGCATTTTAATATCGCGTATCGTGGATTCAGGGTGGCAATATGGCGGCTTACCTCCCGTTCTCCAGCACTCTCTGCGACCAGAGCGTCGCGACGCTACGGCGTCTTGATGCCTCCACCGGAGACACGTCACAATATACATACATGCTAAGACGGATTCCCTCGGCTCTTTCTCTTGGTTCGCTACGAAAGGCAGCTAGAGCGACGAAGCGCGACCTGAATTACCCGCGACGTGTCTGCTCAGGGTGGCCATTAATGGCCATTAATGGCCAATAGGCCAATTACCGGTCAGCCGATCGCTAATTCCTCTCGCGCGGGTTCCATTAACCCCGCTAGATTTGTCAAGTGGGTCGAAGGAGAACGAGTTGGAAGGGGGGAAGGAAGGCGTCGGGAGAAGGAAGGGACGCCTGGGACTAAGGAAGTTTAGTCGGAACGAGCGAGCGGCGCCCGCGAAGGGGGCCGGAGGGAGGGGGCAGCTCCATAATCTACTGGATAACTGCATCCACGACTGCGCACGGATAACCCGATTAATGGCCAATTAATGATCCTCGACTCGTTAAGCATGGAAGCTTTTCGCGTGTTCGCCAGTCCGCAAGAACGAGTCGGCAAGGAAATCTGGAAATCTGGAAATCTGGAAATCTCGGAAATCGCCGTTCAAGGAGCAACGCTCGTACATATCGGTCCGCCAGTGTCGGCGGCTGCGGGTTCGACGGACTCCGATAAGAACTCAGGATCGTCGATATAAAATCCAAATTTATGGAGATGCCAGGCGAGACTGCCGCAAATGCCACCAAACAGCACGGAACAGTAGCGTAGGCGTCGCGCACGAAGGACGCGAAGGCGATTCGTTATTTCGGGAAGATCGTCAGGTGGGGAGCAGAGCCGCTCCCGCAGATGATGTCGCAGTGACGTCAACCGCCGAAGGGACTTGGCGCTGAAGCTGGAGCCGGAGTCGAGATTTAGAGGTCGGAAGTTGGGGCTTCGGGGTTCGGGACTCGGGTACTCGGGTACTCGGGAACAAGTGCCGCGAGTTGAAAAGTTCACGAGCGTCTCGTTCGAGCAGTTCGGAAATTCAGATAACGAGGACGGGAGGCGACGCCTCGTTAGAGTCTCGAGAAGTTAAGTGAAGCGTGGGCTGCCGAACGTTTTATTTCTCCGACGGTGTCGTGCGTCCGGAAGTCCGGGCTTTAATCTTTAAAAAAGCTGCGAGACAAAAATGGGAAACCTCGTTAAAACCCTTCGCGTGCGGAAAGTAGGGTGAAGTAGCGTGACGACGGGAGGGTGGAAGACGACTGGGGGTGGCTGGGGGTGGCTGGGG
>NW_014332892.1:4168613-4178706 GCF_000341935.2 Cephus cinctus | reverse complement strand
GGGCGGAGGGGGGGGGGGCAAACTAACAATAAGGAGGAGCGAGGCGGCCAGAGCCAGAGAGAAGCAGTCGACGCTCCTGTGGACCCGCACAGCCTGCAGGCTGCGTCAAGGAAAGGCTGAGCAGGATTCGGGATTCGGTGCGACGGCGTCCGCATTTTTCGTATCATAAAGACGGCGTATCTCGCGATTCAACCGTCCAGATCGCTACCAAGTACCGGAAAACCAAGTACCTTGCTCTCTCTATTTCTCCATCTATCTCTCTTCTTGTTTGATCCTCCTCGACATCTGGGCTCTTGGAGCAGATACCAATGGCGGCGACGGCTACGGGCGCAAGAGACGTTAAACAGCCGACAAAGTAAACAGCCGACTGTCGATTCCTGCTGTTGCAATATTTGCAATCCGTCCAGGACGAAATTTTATCCTGGCGGACTGTTCACTTCCTATTTCGAGTGCCGGCTTCCCAAAATCAGAGGACGCGATACTGTTGACCACAGAATCTCCGGCTCCAGCTTCCGTTCGAGCAGCCATCCTGCTGCTAATGCCGCGTTATTGCATACGATCTGACAATTTTGAAACGATTTCATATTTCCTAGATTATCCATATACGTAAACATATAGAGGACTCCCTCGCCCCCAGGTACTAGGACGCAGAGACCCCCTGGCCCCCTGGCCCCCTGGCCCCCTGGCCCTCACTCCCGTCCGTCTGACCCCTCGCCTAGGAATTATTTTGACTTGGCTCCGCTTTTCTCTTCTCTCTGCTTTCGGCGCGACTGTCGCCTGGCCTTCGGCCTTCTTTTTTCGTCTTCATCTTTAACAAGCGCTTGTTTCCAAGTGAATGCGGATTTGTTCTCTTTCGCTTGGAAAGGGAACAATGGCGGCGGCGAATATCATGGCGAATGGCAGATGAAAAGATTGGCTGGCTGGGAAAGTTAGTTGGGTAGTTCGATCAAGTTTGTACGCTTAATCATCGGCGGATGCAGGTTTAGTGGATCCGCAGCTGGTGCACGTAGAAACGTTGCAATTAGCTTGCAAGCATCTTGATCGAATTATCAGGCGGGAATAGCTGGGGGAAGGAAATGGCGCAAGAGTGAGCGTCGCCGAGAAGGACAGCAGGCGGATGCGATTCGCAGCTGGACGCGTCGCTTGTTGGCTGCAATTTGCGGAAGAGCCTCAAAGTCGGTGCCCTCTCCGCTTGACCTTTTGCATTAGCTCCGACCTCACTTTCCAGAGGCAATTCGCCTGTGAATTAGTCCGAATTAGTTGGGCAGATCCCTCTGCTGTCCTCGTAGCCGTCGCGGCGGCGGCGGCGGCGGCGTCTCCGACGCTCTCTCTGCCGTATGGCGACTCGTGTGTTATTCGACGTTCCGTGCAAACACCTCGCTCTAATGAAGCGTCCCGCCGCCCCCGGCCGTAATCGCCGCGGAACGAAACTTTCCTGGTTGTTCTTCGGGGCGGTTGGTACCTCCGTATCCCAGCTGCGCGTTTCGTCCGTTCGTCCGTTCGCCCCGCTCGAACCCTTCGAGCCTTCAACCCTTCTTGCCCTTCTTGCCCTTCTTGCCCTTCTTGCCCGTTCTGCGGTCTTTCCGACAAGCTACGCTTAACGAACGAACTTGGCTCGCCTAATTGTTCCAGGTTTGAGGAGCCTCCCCCCTCCTCCCCCCTCCTCCCTCTTAGCTTGCAGTTGTTTTCAAGCCGTTCAAGGCGATCAAGCAATTCAATTAAATTTTTTTCATTCTTACATGTTACAGTATATGATACATTATAACTGTATATAGTACCATGCAAATAATATCATAATAATAACCACCGTTATACTTACTATTGCCGGAACTCTTGGTGCGGAGCTTCGCGCGGGTACCTTCTACTATTTCCTGTTATACTTTTTTTTCGAATGGATTCCAATATTCGGATATCAATAAGGCTTTATTAAATATTTAATAAGGCTTCCAATCCGCTGCGATTCTTTTTTGGTCTTTTTGAAGAAATTGAAATTGCGAGAAGACGGATAAAAAGGCCCAGGAGAATGGGCAACCCAGGACGAACGAGCATCCAGCCGACAAGTCCGAGGACGGTGCGATTCTGCGTAACCAACTCTTCCTTTTCAGTTCGGATGCTGCCGATAAAGTAAGAGATTTTCTCTTGTTCGTTGTGGAAGCAAAGGGCATTGCGAATCGGCGGCGCCACCATCGCAGGAGACGCCTCGTGTCACCTCCTCTTCGGCTCCTCTTCGCCTTCAGCATGCGGATACCCAAGCTCCATCCATTCTCCTTGTCAACGTGGCGCTGCGGACTTTGGGAAGATAGCAGCCCCTCCGCACCCCCTGCGCACCCCCTTCGCACCCCCTCCGCACCCCCTCCGCACCTCCTCCGCAGTTGCGCGAGATTCGTTCTACTGGATTTTCACTAAATCCTCCTTTGGACTGCAGACTGGCTCTTGTCGATGCTCCGTTTCAGCGGCTGGCGCGACGCTCGTGTGTCGGCGGTTGCGTCGCGACGCGCTATTCGACGCTGAAATCGATACTCTTCTTCGTACGCCGAGCCTAATGTAACGTACTAGAATTTTATCGCCACAACTCAAGCAGGCAGACATGCTCGGAGGAGCTTCCACACTTTCCAGGCGCCTTTACCCTTAACATAATATCACGTAAAATATCACCGACTCCCACAACCCCCGCTATAAATTCGCGAGCGAACCGAGAGAAGCGAACGAAACGTCCGAACTTTCAAACTTCCGACGAGGTTCTCCCCTTTGACCTCCGTCTCTGCTCTCTTCCTTGCTTCCTTGAAGCTTCTAAATTTACAGCCAGAAGCCGGAAGTCCTGCATCGGACTCGACGTCCGGCTGCTCAGGACTACCGTTGCCATTTTTAATGCCTAATCGTAAGCGCAGATTTGCGACGTCGTTTCGACGGCGTAACGAACCACCGTCTTCTCCCCTAACAACGGAGAGGCGATAATTAGCAATTATCCTGGAAATTAAGGTTCGCAGTCTTGTAGGTGGGGTCAACGGTCCGCCATTATCTTAATTAATATTGACTCTTCGCAGCGAGAAATGGAGCCTCGAGGGCCGATATAAGATGTCGCCAAAGCAAACAGTCGTTTCCGCAAAGACGACCTTCCGGTTCGCGTTGTTCCGTTTCTCGTTCCGTTTCTCGTTCCGTTCCTCGTTTCTTGCCGACTTTGGGTCTTTGGGCTCCGTTCGGCGTAAATCAACCTTTTAGAAAGAACTAGTATACTGCAGGCACCAACAACGCGGATGTAGCGCAGTCGGAGGGTGACTCGAGGGTAAGTCTCTCTCTCTCTCTCTCTCTCTCTCTCTCTCGAAGACGCAGATCAAGGGTGGAAGCATTCGCGCGAAAAAGTATTATGGGGACCGTTTTACTAGTAGGGTATAGATGCATCTTGGACGCCCTCGACCGCTAGGAGAATCTGTGCAAAACAGACTCACAGCAACATGGAAAGCTAACCTCCGTTTGATGCTTCCGGAATCCCTTCGAACCGACAAAATATCGAGCGACTTGCATGGCGTAAGCGACATCAGCTCAGCCGCACGTGTCACGTGTGACGTGTCACGTGTGACGCGTGACGCGTGACGCGTGACACTTTGCGCGGCACCGTGTGCGTCACGCACTTCGACTGAATTCACGCGCCGGGGAAACGCGCCAAATTCCTCAGCTGCTCTTGCCCATTTCCATCGCTCTCAATTTCTCCGTGTGACCTCGTAAGCTTCGAGGAAGCGAAAAAGCTCGCGCCGAATTGCCACTAAGAAGATAAGCGAGAGGATTTCGTCGTTTCTCAAAGAGGCTTCTCACAGGAGCCACTGGGACGCCTCTCGCTTCTTCAGAAAAATGTAGATAGGCAAAGGCCAGCGCCGCTGCCACGTGAACGGCCGCTCGAAGCGTCACCAGCAGCAGCCAATCAGAGGTCCATTCGCCGCTATTCCTGTTTTTGTGCCGTGAAACGCGACTCAAAGAGCCGAAAGTCTTAAAACAGCTAAGAAGTTAAGGAAGTTAAAGAGTTGCGTCGTCGAGGTGGGTGGTCAGGGGCGCGCGCGGGTCGAGGGGGGTCGGGCGGGTCAGGCGTGTGAAGCGTGTAATCCCCAGGTTCGATAGGTCGCTTCTCTTATCAGTTAAATACCATGCAAACAGGGTCCAATCTAGCGGGGAAATTCAGTGGCGCCTATCGCGATCAGCCCGTGTACTCGTGTACTATACCGGCTGTGACACGCGGACGCGCGGACGCCGCGCCCTCCTGCTCTGTTCGCAGTAACTCGCAGCGATTCGCACTTTTCACTTGGCGACTCCGACCTTCGGGGAAAAAATCTCGAAAGAATAATCGACCCACTGCAATTCCAAGGACAGTGGATTCGCGGTTGTGACTTCGCGAGTCCAGATTGGCAGACCTACCCAAGTTAACCGAGTTAGGAAAGTTACTCGCGAGTTAGCTGAAACCCAGTGTACATTGAAATGCATGATATCGCGTGCGAAACAGCAGTTACGGAGAGGTCAGATCTGCATAACTCTAGGGGTGCCTCACCTTTCTCTTCTTGACAGGAAATCCCGCGCAACCCACCTACTAGCCTCAACCTGCACTGACCATGTGCACGCCTGTTCCCTCCCCTCCCGCGCGTCCTTCGCTCCTTCGCTCCTTCGCTCCTTCGCAGCGGCTCAGCCCACTTTCTCCGCATGATCTGCCGCGTCCAATTTCCATTGGGATGAAAGAAGAAAGTCCGCCTTGAAGCTTTTTGCTTGTTTTACTATTTCGATCGATAACTTTCAATGCGCATTGTGGAAGCTTTCGGCAACAATACGAAAGCTAACAGCTGCAGGGGGTGGAAGCAGGAATTACAGATAAGCCCATTATAAATAATGGAAACTGCCAGATTACGGTTCTTTTGCGGAAACAAAAGCTCTTCGGCTGGATTCTTCCTGAGCTTTCGTGCGTAAAGACATCGGCGCACGCGACGCTCTCCGTCCGGACGATTCAATAGGTTTCACGTGAAAGGCGTCTCGGGGAGGCGTCCTTTCCTTGCGTTTTTCCGGAGGAGGAAAACTCTCCTTTGGAGGAACCCTCCCAATAAAGAATAGAAGCAGGAAGAGGAAGTCGAGGATGAGATTTCCTCAATGGGACTGACAATAAGTATAAACTCGGTAGAAAATAAAGAGGGAAGAATTGTCAATCGTTTCCGATCGGGGGAACTCGGCGAGGCTCGGGAAGGATCGGCGGGGCCAAGTTGGTCGTCAACTTTCTTTTTCAAGCTTCGCAGGTTGTCATCCAATTTAATTAACGACTCGCACGCGATGCGGCCGAGTCGTTAATAACTTTATTAATTTGTACCCGAAGCTGAAGACTGTGGGGGCCGGCCGGGCTGAAGGGTTCGCGCGGACACGGGGGTATCAAAGGCTGGATAGAAAGGAAGCCCGGGACGGGTCGGTCGTGTCCAGAAGAGCGAGCTTAACAAGGAGACGCAGACCGTAACGGCAGACGGCGGCAGGTGGCTGCGCGACGCGGGAATTTCAGTTCGGCCGACACATTTGCGAGTTCTGCGATATCTTGTCGGATTATCGCAGCATCGGTTGTCTCGCACTGCTATCAATTTACGAGCTGTTTTGCGTCGAGACCAAAAGACTCCTGCCGTAGCCGGAATCCTCGTGCATTTTCATTTTAATTTAAATTCCTTTTCTCTCTATCTATCCATCCATCTATCTATCAGTAGCCTCTGCCGATTTGCGTCAATTCCTTTTTCCAAACTCACTGAAACTCACTTTCCTCATTTTTCTCATTTTTCTCATTTTTCCAGCCGCTGCTGCGCTTCTCCTAATTGATCGCGGCGCAGTTCTTCCACCAGTGTCAGACTTTCTGTTATTTAGCGTGAGACGTCGTCTCACCACGTACGTAGGAATTCTTGGGCCTTGTTTTTCTGAGCCCTTGCTGCAAACTCGAGACTCCTCTGATATGTGTTAAGAAAAACAAAAACCCGTCAAGATAGAAGCACCGAGTGCTAAGCTTAGAGATTTAACGCGACTTCCATATAGGAGTGAACTTTGCGACTCGTCACTTGTGGCCGAAGGCCCCTTCCTCCTCCTCTATTTTTCTTTGGGTTAGCTTGCGGCTGCGACGGATGCGTCACGCGATGGACCGTCGTCAGGAGCAACTTGTAGATGCTGCGTAGCTGCTTCGCAGCTGTCGAGTGAAGGAGCAGAGTGGATGTTCCGGAGCTGGAGCTCCGCCATGCTGCTCAATCGCTCGGACTCTGCAAATTTTTGATGGCCTTATCTTCCTCCCCTTCATCCCCTTCATCCCCTTCGTCCCCTTCGTCCCCGCACGCAGCCTCTTTCACAAGAAATCTTCGTTTTCTTCGAAGCTATCTTAAGCTATCTTTTCGGTTTTCGAGGTTGGTCATTTTTCAGTGCGGCGCAGAGCCGACGCTCTCCCGTGGGAGTCGTGCGAGGAAGAAGTGTCCAGCCGCCAGAGCCCTGCGATGTTCTTGCTAGCTCTCTCTCTCTCTCTCTCTCTCTCTCTCTCTCTCTCTCTCTCTCTATCGTACGTATATGGTCCAGCTGATCTAGAGTCGGCGTATCGCAAATTGAGACAAATGCGCTTCCGGTAGTGCTCGACCAGTTCCAGCCGAAGCGACTGCCAGTCGGCTGACCGTAAACTCGCTGGTAACTAAAAGACATTGCCGCTCGTGATCATCCCTCCAAATACCAAAATGGCCGCATCTCTTTTCTACTCTCTCGCTCTCTCTCTCTCTCTCTCTCTCTCTCTCTCTCTCTCTCTCTCTCTCTCTCTCTCTCTCTCTCTCTCTCTCTCTCTCTCTCTCTCTCTCTCTCTCTCTCTCTCTCTCTCTCTCTCTCTCTCTCTCTCTCTCTCTCTAACGTCCTTCGCTTTTACCAATTTCCTTCTGAAATTTCTCCGTATACTGCATCCCTGAATCTCCACCTAGGAAAAAGAGAGCTCCAAGTAAACTGGCCGGTGCTGCACCTTTCCCAGTGGAAAGCGGAACCTTGAGGGCGCAGCTGCGTTCCTTTCATAGGGAATCTCTGGTAATCGATCTGAGAGAATTATTCTCCAGCAACCGGAGGAAGAAGCTGGGCCGCTGCCACATTCATCGCGCGGACCCGGTCATCATTAGCCAGCACGTGTGCTCGGCTCGACAAGTAGCCTCACGAGTTGCATAATATTATGCACCAGCAGCAGTAGGCTGGCACGTGCTACGTCCGCTACGTCCGCTACGTCCGCTACGTCCCCGAGACGTAATTCCCATGCATCAGCCTCTCACGTTTTCTTTCAACGCTTCCTAGGAAGTCGAATGCGAAGGAGGTTTTTAGAGATTCGTTCCCAAGATGCACCATGCTTTTTGCACTCCTGAAAAGATTTCTCCTCGGCGCTCTTTCGGAATGCGCGGCGGAGAAGATACCTCGGGTGTTCACGACTCGAGCAGCCCTCGAGAATGCTATGGAATTTCTTGAGACTCGAATAACCTAATTCAGCTGCAATTATCGGTGTTCTCGCCGAGAAGTCTTCTCGATGTGGTTGCGGCGCAAAATGCATAATTCGCGCCAATTAAAATGCACCCCGCCGACGTCTCGCTGCAGCGAGCAGCCCTGCGCTTTTTTCCTCAGTGCTGCCTCCACTCAGACACAACACTTGAGCGTCACGTGCGACTCCGGGGGATCGTGGTACCTTCTGCGGAATCAGAGGAACTTAATGAATACGCGGCCTGTGGCGTCAGCCTGCTGTGGTGACGTTCACCAGGGGTAGTCGCGGCGTAGCTCCTCGAAGAGGCCAGAGGCAAACAGTTGCACGTGAGAAGAGGGCGGAGCCCCTGAAGAGAAGGTAATGAAAGGAAAAAAGAAAAAAGAAAAAAAGATTAAGAAGGGTAGCGCGAACAGAGAGTAGTGGTGCAAACGGTGGCAAGGGCTCCAGCACGTTTGTGGCGATGATGGTGAAACGAGGAAAATAACTCCGAGTTCGTATTCACGGGGATGCTCGTGATAAATTCAACGCGAAACGCCTTTAATTTACGTGGGTAAAAGCCCGTAAAATGAAGCGCGGCGGGCGAGAGTAATTGCTGGTGTCTGGGGTCTCCGGGACCCCCAATACCTTCGTACTTCAATAGCTCAGTACCGCAATACCAGAATCCCAAAAGACCAAAAGACCGAAAGACCAAAAGACCAAAAGACCAAAAGATCTAGATAGGAGAATAGCACGAAAGCGCCGACATACTTATCGAGAGGAGGCTCGATACGTATACAGATATATGTATAATAATTGTATACTGCCAGATAATATGAAATGCCATTGAAAAGCAATATAGGTGAGAACTTGTAAGCTGCTTTCGGAGATTCTACTGCTATCAGAGACATTTTCTGACAAGCATTAGGAAGACGTAATGGCTGCAGCTAGACAGGACGACAGGACGACAGGACGACAGGACGAAAGGACGAAAGCTTTGATCGGCTGGTTCTACAACAATCGAGTCTGACGAATAGTCTCGCAGGGATGCGAAATCTCATCTCAGACGTCTTCGCAGCCGCTGCACCTGTTTACCAAATATTCAATGTAATATTGAATATGCGTGTCTGCGTAGAAAATCTGGCTGTTGGCTTCCTCCATCTTCCTGGCTCCGACACCTCCGACGCCTCCGACGCCTCGACGCCTCCGACGCCTCCTTGGGCTAAGTGCCACGTGATTTATTTAAAAAGCAACTGCGTCGTTCTCTGGAGAATTCGCCAGCCTCCCTCCGTTCCGTCCCGCACGCGGATTTCGTGCTATTTCTTTTTTTCCTTTTCGAATATTCCCCTCACACCCAGGGAGGGAGGGAGTCTCTTTTGATAGGAGTCTCGTGAAAATTTTCCTGCCATGCCGACGCGCCCGACGCGCCCGACGCGCCCTCGAAAGGTCCAGTAAAAAGGCACCCCTCTCCCCTCTCCCCTCTCTCCACTCTTACCCTACTGCACCTTACAGATCCACTATGGTCTCGTAGCTTTTAATTATTTTCTGGCATGCATATACGTTCCCAGGGGATATTTCGATCAGCCCTCGGTGCGCTTTACTTTTATTACACCAGTCTACCCGACTCGCGCTCCCCTGATACCTATTTTTCTACTGCGCTGCCTGCGTTTGTTTCCCTCCGTACTTCTGAATCCGTGCACTAAATTCAAAATCAGGTTCCATTGGCTGCAGCACGGCACCTCCAGCCAAATCCAGGGATCCGCCTGCTGTTTACTCGTGTCCTCGTGTCCCCGTGTGATCTCTATTGGATGTAAGTTAGTGCGGAGTGGTAGACGAGTGCGTGAGGCAGGTGCGTGAAGCAGCGCGGAGCGACGTGGTGGGGACGATGAAAGGAGCTCCCGAGTGGCAGGTTCGCTACACAACGCAAAGCGAAACAGGGGCGAGTCGCTTCTGATTCTATTGTATTTCGTGTATTTCGTGTATTTCGTGTATTTCGTGTATTTCGTGTATTTCGTGTATTTCGTGTATTTCGAGCTGATGATCCAATATGTCTGGCATAACGCTCTATGTTCTACGTGCCAGGATGGTGTAGTACGTGCTGCGTTCTGGGACTCCCAGACTGGGAGTTGGCTGGAGGGACGAGGAGGAAGAAGAAATGGTGGCAAGGGGGCTAAGGGGGCTAAGGGGGCAAGGGGTTCCCACGCTCGAGATCTGCCCGTAGCGCGAGATTACCCCCAGTCACCTTGATTGAATACATCAGCATTCATCGCGTCGCTGACACTACGCTTTCTTAGGGAATCGATTCACCTTTATATTGAGATTATCCCGGCGACAGGGAACGATCTTCCAGATACACAGAGATACTGGCAGAGGCACTACCAGCCTGCCGTTATCGTAGGGATGATGTCGCAAGAGATTCGTCTTTTCGAATAAAGAGCGACGCCGCTTGCGCCCAAGTATTTGCGAGTCCCCGGAGCTCGTAGACGGGCCCCACCTCCACGGGCGCGGCGCGTCCATTCAACTTATTTGAGACGGCTGTGTGCGCTGCTGATTGCAGCTATGGTGCTGCGCAGGGGTTGATAGGGTTGATAGGGTTGTCAGGGCAGAATGCGCCCCCGGCCCCCCCGGCCCCCCTGA
>NW_014332892.1:4149369-4168395 GCF_000341935.2 Cephus cinctus | reverse complement strand
CCCCCCCGGCCCCCCCGGCCCCGTAGAACCACCGAAAGCCAGCAGTGTCCAGGCGATCCGAACCGCCCGAACGGCGCACGGCGTGTTTAGTTCCCAGTCACGTACTCCTGCATCATTTGCTATGGGTTTCATAGGGGCTATAACTCTAGCTACACCATAGCGGGCAGCCCCTGCCCTTGGAAAGTCGCGGCAGCAGCCTCCCCTGGACTCTGGACCCTGGAGCCTGTACGCGAGGGTACGGGGACACGCAGGCACGGCCGCCGCGTCTGCCTTATAATACAGCCAGTATTCGTCCCTCCCATTCGAGCTCCGCTTCGATCGGGCAAAAACTCCGAGCGGACTGGGACGTTGGGTAGCTTTGCAAATTAATTAACCGTCGACCCCGCCCGCTCCGATCCATAAATTTTCAATCTGATTCAGAGTCAGAGAGCTGAGCATTCCTCGGGATTCCCGGTGAATATTAATTTACAGTCTAGGAGAACCCCTTTTGGACGACGGGGCGACAATCGCGCCGACGTGATCGACGCCGGAGAGCAGCCTCCTGTCTATTGGGCTCCTATTGGGCTCCTATTGGGCTCCTCAGGCAAGTGACACGCGAGCGTGAGACGCGGAGAACTTTAAAGCAAAATCATCTTCAAGGTATTTGAGAGGAGGGCTTGATTGCTGGCTGAAGGGTAGTCAGGCGCGGGAAGTTCAAGAGGGAAGGGGATGAATGCCGTTTAACAAAAGGGGGCAAATTTATCGACGCCATTGGCGACGGATCGATGCCCGATAAAAATTCATTCGCGATACATGACGAGAGATCACTCACGATTTCGCATCCGGTTCAGTCGCCACCTTTTATTTTATCCCCTTTCTACTTGTCTTTTGCCTCCCTGCGAAACTCTCAGTGGCACTTTGTTCTATCGCGAATTCATAGCGAGTAGATTTATGCCATTATGCGGAAACACGTAGAGTCGTACAGTCGCCGGGCAAGCGATGCCCAATCGAGAGACACGCGCGCGTGTGCACCCACGTGCGTGTAGCGCCAGTCAGCGAGAGAGAGAGAGAGAGAGAGAGAGAGAGGGATCACGTAATCGCAGCGCGTCGAGCCTTCAGCCCACAATCAGACTCATCTATTCGACAGCCTCCCGCATTCGTCGCACGTCTGGTAATCATTCCTTCGACGGTTGCTCTTTCACTATTAGTTATTGTCCCGCTAGGCTGATTAGGCCGATAGACCGGAGAACGAAGGAAAGTATCGAAAAAGGAAATTTCCGATGACCTTAAAAGCCGAAGTGCAGGGAATCAGCTCTCCCAGGTTCTCGCCTCGTAAAACTTGGAGTTTCGGTGAATCTTTGGAAAGAGTTCGGAGGGATATTGCTCCCTGGACGACCGAGGCATCTATTCCCACAATATCATCTCCTTTATCTAAACGAGCCCCGCTCGAATCTTAACTCTAAGGAGCCTGAGCTACCCGAGTCGTGAATCTCCCTTCGAGTCCCGTTGCCCGCCAATTCCCAGCAACTCCTGGCGATGCTTCGCCAAACTTCCACTTGGTTGCCAATTACCAAAACTCTCGCTTGGAATTTTCCCTCGTGGAGAAATCGCTCCAAGTCATTCTTCCAAGGACAAGCAAAGGGAGAAATTGGAAGAATGACGAGTCGCGATTCGAAGGAAATTTATGCTCCTGTGCATTTGGAATTAGATCGATGCATGCGTCTGTCGCGTCTGTCCGTAGATGCATAAATATGTGTATTGCGATAGAAATATCGGCGATTTGTTAACAGCCTAGCGTCCCCGGGCGTCCCCAGGCGTCCCCGGGCGTCCACTACGCCTACGCCCACACGTACACTGCCCATCATTGACGCCTTCCAAACAGTTTCAATATTATTTGGGCCATCTATGTGCACCGACTCATTTCAGATCGATTGTCGACTGAAACATGAATCGATCTGCATCTTGAATACAATGATATTGCATCAACGAATTTACAAAGTTGAATATAACCAGGGCCTGCACGGAGCCTGTAACCTATTTCTCAGATTTACTATTGCTTCTTTTCCTTTACACTCTAATTTATTTATTTGCAGCACGAAAACCTTTGATAGAGATTTCCGCTTGTCTCCACCTGAAAGTCATAGTCATTCAAATATCTATTTCTCTCTACTTCAATAAACTGGGTCAACCAAAATATTTTTCGTGTGATAAAGATCAATTGTTATGTTCGTTTCGTTGGAGATGATCGAAAAAAATTTTTTAAAAGGAATAAGAATAGAAAGAGAATTACGGAAAAGAAGGAAAAAGAGATAGATAAAAATTCTGGTGAAATGCTGGTCTACTGTTTATCCAAACGAATGCTACATTTTAAAAGAGAAAGTATTTTATTCTCGAAATATAATTGACACCAAACTCTTGATGAAACTAAGGTGGAAGGGTAATGTTTTTGGATAAAAATGAAGAATTTCAATAAAAGTCAAGGAAAGGTTTGGAATTGTACTTTCCTATAAGTATGATGAATCGATGAAACTCGATGAAACTTGATGAAAAAACAAGAGGAGCGCATAATCTTTCGCAGTGGGAAATGACAACAAGAGACTTCAGGAGCATGAAGACTTGCAACTTGAAATCAGAAGATCTGAATTTCCCAGCCGTCCCCGTCGCCCACGAATTTCATTTTTAAATGCAGAAACCATCGAGTTCGCATCGGGACTTCGAGTTCGAATCGACTTTTAAAAACATCCGAAAATGGAAAAACATTTGGGAGCGCACAGATTCGAGTATTTATTTGCCCGTGTTTATTCGCGCATTTTCATTTGCATTTGCATTTGCATTTGCAGGTTCGCATCGGTTTGCTCATGGACAATAAATCGCGCGGTATCGCACTGTTCGATGACTCTCTCACCAAAGTATTTCGAATAACTTTCCAAAAAGAGTAGACGATTGCGAATATTGCGTTATCCCATTTTTGCATTGGCTTCCCCCGCATGCGGAGCCTCCGAATTTCCGTGCAATTTCAATATGAAAGTCGCTTGGACGCGCAGCCGCGTTCAGACCGAGTCAACCGGATATTAAAAATATCTCTCGCCGGTAACCAAGGGAGATCGTCTTCCGGTCTGTCGGTCGGCCTTGTTCTGCCTCGTGACTTGCACCTTCCACCTTCCACCTTCCACCTTCCACCTTCCACCTTCCACCTTTCACCCGTGACCTTTGACCTCCGGGTCGAATAACCCACGTCTTTTAAAGGTGCCTCCGAAGATGAACTCAGGGCTGCACCTCTGACAACATCTATAGGAATTAAAGCACCGAATGCCGATCGAATCGCTAAATTTATTCACACTTCCGTAACTGAATTAGAGAAGTTGAGATACTAAATGCAAAAACCAACTTGAGAATCAGTTAGGGGATTTTTTGAAAATCATAACGATTTTCATCCGTCGCGGTTTTATGTGGCCTTGTCTCTTATTTTCATTATTATATATTGCATGTATCGGTAGTTGGAAGAACACGAAGGCGTCGCGCGGCGTCGCTGTGGGGGGAGGGACACACGCGATTGCACCAATGCGTAATCGAACGTCACATAAATCGCAGGACAAATGATGCAACGTAACGCTTAATACGGAAATTATTAATACGCGAACGTAATGGATAAATAATAGATATTTGTTTTTGATGATTAAGCGATTCCAATTAAATTTTCTATTTTTCTTTATCCCTTATGAATGGAATGTTTATTACTCATTGTCGCCATTGAGAGACAGATGAGAGCAAGAAGGCGCCTCGACATGCCGAACATGCCGAACATGCCGAACGAAGAAAGAAGAGGTCGCACTTGGTGTTCGCGAGAATGCGAGTCTTGCTGAAACAAGCTGTACATAGTATAGTCATCCATCCCGTGGATCCCCTGGATCCCGTGGATCCCGTAGATCTCGTGGCGTTGGAGTGTGATCGGCTGGGGCGCGTTGGTACTTCTAGTGAATATATAGGGTGGATCGTAAAAAGGACTCGTAAAGCGTGATACGCCTCTGCGGAAATGGGACCTGTAATATCGAATCGATACTAAGTATCGAGCGGCTGTCCTGTCGTAGCGACCTCGAACTCGATTTCCTTTGATCGCTGAAGAAAATACGTGCCAGCGGTTACGTGAGAACACGCCTTTCTTTCTGATGCATTAACACCTAACCCTAACCCATCCATCCACCCGACTCCGCGCGCACAGCTATTTACTTAGGTGGGCCAAGGGGGTGCCGGGCTTCCGCTCCGTCCTTTCCTTTTTCGATTATCTCTATAGAATACGCAAGTAGACACATTTCTTTTGCTTCTTTTTCTATATTTTCTATAGTTCAACTAGGTCAATGAACCCTTCTGCCTCTTATCAATTGCAGTTAAATACTTGAGGGAAGTGACCCCATACTTCCGGAAGGCCTCGATCATCCAGGAAGTCGGATGGGAACTGCAACGAGGATTCCTCAGCGCCACACCGCCCCCGCCAAAGTCACCCCCAAGGGCCGACACTCGTTATCTACCCCTGCAGCTTTGCAGGCTCACAAGGGCACATCCGTCCTCGGACCCCGGTAAGTCTTTTTTCCCATTCTTATCGGAGTTATCGGTGATCCAGCCCAATTAACGGGCTCGAGTTAATGAAACATGGATGGAGAGGACATAAGTGAACGTGCGGGCGAGCGCCCGACGGATGACACGTTGGAGCCATTTTCCGAGTTGCTTTCAGATACGGTTCTCGGTTGATTCAGGAGTTCAGCTTTTCTGTGGTGGGAACGTCTAAGAAAAGCAATCAGAAACGTGCTGTATCTTTGGCACATCTGCGCCCCTAGAAGCTCCTCTACCTTCGTGTCGCTACGTTTACCTTGACTGAGGTATTTTTAAAGTCAATATCCTGCACGGCTCCCGCCTTGCTCGATCCTCGCCTCTCCTCCGGAGGCAGGGAAAGAGGCACGTGCAAGTGCGGTCTATAGGTACTCCAGACATCATCTACACATAGAGAGGCCGCAGGACGTCGTGCTCCGCCGTGTCTCCCACCATGTCCCAAGTATATTAGAGGAGAGGGGGTTTGGGATAGTTTCTTTATTTTTTTATTTTTTTTTTCCATTTTTTTCATTTTTTGAGGAAAATTAGTCGAGTGCCACTCTCTTCCGATTTTCCCCTTTCGACTTCCTCCTTTCGTTCTCTTCTATCCTGTGCCGATGCATTCACAGCGCTTTTGAGGTTGCAGCAACCTACTAGTCAACTACCGAGATCAAGCGTCCTGTACCGGGGATGCAAGAGTTAAATTAGTTTCCGGAAAAGCTGCTGCCTGCGTTCGAGGTTGGTCCTCTCCTATAATTCCAGAACAGCTCCATCAGGTTGAGCGACCTACCTACTAGCGTTCGCTTTTTCCGCTATTCCCGCGATCCTGCAGCTACCGTAGCCGCTACTACCTCCTTTCTCCGGCTCCTCTTGTGCACTGTGCGCGCGTTGCAGTTTGCGAAGTTAATTACTGTCGGATAATTGCACCTATGCCGTCCGTCTGATTAATGCGAATGCCAGCTCCGTTCATTCTCCCCCTCCTCTGCCTCCCACCGCCTCCCACCGCGCACCTACGTTTCGCTTCCTTCCTTTCGAGACTAAGACCTTTCGACCTTCCGCCTGCTCACTCTGACCCATGGCTACCCGATGCTCCCATAATTCTCTGAGAAAGAAAGGAAAAACGTGCAAGCTCCTATATAGCCGGAAGTTATGGCTGCCTTAATAAGCCAAGCCGCATTCTGCAGGAGAAAAGGATGGAAGTTGGACGGTGGGAAGCTAAACGGAGATGGGTTCAGCAGAAGATGAAGAATGAAGATGAGGGAGTGAGTGGGAGTATCTTTGATGCCGAATAGCTCGCGGCTGGCAGAAGGGTCCTTATTCCGTTAGTCGAGATAGTAGCTTCTAAGGGGTGGTAGCAATAAGGGCGGCTTAGCGAGAAGTGGAGAGTCTCGCTTTGATAGATTATTAATTAACGTTTGTTTACTTGGCTGAGCGCCAAGGAGGAAACGTCTATTGGATAATTCCGGCCTGAGTGTTTCGCTTCCGAAACCAGAACCATCTGTCACATTACGAAATTCAGCTTCAACCTCAAACAAAACGTCATTTTCATGGATCGAAAAACTCTTGCCCATCCTCATTTAATCTTTAACGATAACGAAGCTCCTCTATTCGGGCCTCCAGCTTCATAATAAACTAGATAATGGTAAATGTGAAGCTTATTCTCAGAATGAAGTAGCCGTTCATGTAGCCGGCATCCATTTCCATTTCATAAATGGCGTCGTATTGTACGCGTGAGTCGTTTCGCCGCTCGCGTCCTGGAGGTGGAGGAGGTCGCAGATCGACCTGCGATCGACCTGCGATCGACCTGCGATACATTGAATTGAAACGTGTGGGTGGGTAGTAGTGAGAGCACTCGATTGCTACCCTTACTACCTTTAACCCCCGAGACGTTAATTAATTTACAATTAACCCACTTTGATCGTGCATCCATATGCAGTTGGCACAGTAGACATGGCAACTAATGTCAGGATTGGATGCGGCATCGCCGTTAGCACCGTTTAATCGTGCGACAGGCTGGCGCTAATAGAAAAGGGGTTAGAAGGCGAAAAAGTATAACGAGTGTGAAGGAAGGCGCGCGGTGGTTCGCGATTCAGAGATTCAAGGAGGGGAGACGACTATGTGTATGTATCAAAGTCGATATATGGGAAATAAAGGCGCCGAGTGGAAAGGTAGTCAGGTCACGTAAACCAGCGACAATTAGGAGGACGAGTATGAGGTTCAGGGGAGAATCCTAGAAGCAAATGGACACAGAAGGACACAGGACAAGGGGTTTGAAGCGGACGGAGGGTAGATTGAGAGAGGTCAATGAGTATAGAGGTCGTAGGAAACCTGGAGGACCTCCTGGAGGATCCGGAGGAGCTGGTGGGACCTGGTGGACCTGAAGGGCTAATGTCCTCCTATTGTCCCCTAGGCTCCGCCGGGTCGCCACGGATCCGAAACCTTGTTAACTCTCCGGAAACTGTTAACAGTAGCACGTTCCCCAGGCCCTCCTCTCCCTCGTTCCCCTCAATCTCCTTCACCGTCATCCGCCTCTCATCTTCTCCTTTATACGCAGCGGCTGTAACAACGTCTTATGTATGTATCTATGTAGGTGCGTCCCTCGTGAGTCCTCGAGTCGCCTCGGGTCGGCTCGGGTCGCCTCGGGTCGCCTCGTGTCATTCGCCTCGTAAATCGTGTAAATCGTCCGAATTGCACGTGTTGTGCACCGATAGGTCATAATGCGCTTAAAGTATAGATATAGCTACACGTGAATTGGCGGACGAGTGTTGCTCGAATGTCGGGACGTCGGGACGCTGGGACGCTGGGATGCTGGATGGGTGGGAGTGTGAGGCTGTATTCAGAGATTGAAATCTGCTCGACCCAACGACCTAGCCCTTCGTGCCAGCCCGGCGCGTCTGATACTTGCTCTATGTATTCTGTAGGATGTTATGGTCGCGTACAGTCGCCGTATTCAATCGAACGAAATCTATATGGAACAAGTGACCGAGAATCATTTACTTCGATGTGCTTTACATTCGTGTTTTCCATTTCCCATTCTTCAGGCTATTCGTTTCGGCGTCCACGGAAGAAAAACTTTCACGTGTCTTGCATTCGAAAGGCGCTCCGATCGGGAAAATCCGAACAATCCTAACGACCCTAAGCGTTCTACGTCCTGCTTTCAATTATCATGGTAACGCGTTTCAAGTGTCAATCATTGAATGATCTATAAAATAAGAGAGCAAAGTGCACAGTAATTGGCGATCTCGCGTTACACGTGTCGCCCGCGCCACTCTACCAAGTTTCTTGATCTTGCATTTTGCTTCGTAATTAACTTCACACCCGTTTTGATCGTGAAGATATTGATAACAGTGGAGGGGATGGTTGAAGGAAACGTTTGAGGGGTGCAGCCTTGAGCGATGATGATTCTGGCAAGAGAAGTGAAAACTAAATTCGTGGATGCTGCGGTTGCGTCGCCACCATCAAACTCATCCAAACTTCCTATAAATGGACCCGCAGTCGTTGCAGCAAGGGAAAAGTTGCTCTACTCCTCCTTCTGTAGTCCTGTACGCTGCTGTCATTCCGTTGCTGAGTCAGTTACAGCCTTCGAGTGCGGGAAGCCCTTCCTGCTCTGCTCCTCCCGCACCCTCCCGCACCCTCCCACCCGTCAATTACTATTAGTAAGGTGTTACAGTCTCTATGGATTCGAACCCGACTGTCACAATCTGGGAAAAGTTATCCTGCAGCTACGTGTACATAGCTTTATCTGTTAGAATAGTTTGATGACTGGCTGTCTCTCTCTGTCTGCCCGATTCGGCTTGGCTTCGTCGGCCTTTCGCTAAAGAGACTCTACATATAGAGAGTAGAGACGCCCCATACGTTCCGTGAAATTAGAACAACGCCAGCTTCAAGTTGTTCGCCAAAGTTATTTTTAGTATCGGTGGGGGCCACTACTACTGTTACACTATTAGATTTAATAACCTTGGATCCTTATTACTCTTATTATCTTTTTCAGCCTATTCCTAGCCTCACCGTCCTTTCCCGATTGTCAACCGTACTTCAAAGACACGTTATTCAGTTTTTGAGAATTTCTTCGAGAATCAAGTTATCCCTGAATTCGAATGCCTCTCCTGGTTCGAGGAAGTTCGAGGAAGTTCGAGGAAGTTCAGGAAAGTTGAGGTGGGCTCGCGGATGGGAATTTCTTGAAAAAAAGCAAGCGGCTCCTTTTACACAGGGTGTCATTTGGTAATTGGGCTTCGACAGTTAAGGGGATCCAGAGTACGAGACTGATTGCGCCTTTCGCCGGATGAAACTTTAATAGTCAAGGTGAGCCTGAATCTTGGCCGCTTCCGGCAGGAAGCTTAAGGAGCCATCAGTCCCTTCAGAAAATGGCGTCCTTGGAAAAGTTATCTTTGAATTGTCCATCGCGATCGGACTCGGGATCGATCGATCGTATACCGAATATACACGTTGGTTTCCTATCCTCGTGCCCTTTGACCTCGATGGAAACGAGGGGCAGACGCACCGAAGACTTCAGAGGCGTCGAATGGCTGTCCAAGTAGATAAAAAAGTATATGGATTATATGTAATCTATACATATACAAAATCATATATAGATTTGGTCATATACATATACAATGTACCTATATATGGTTTGCATATAAATTATACATGAAATTCTATATTTATTATATACAATTGGTAAATAATTTGTTAAATTAGAGCTGATAATTTTAGTGATTAATTGGATAATTTAATTGTCATTAATCAGTTTGCACATTATTAATTACTTTTACTTAACAATATATGATTGGACTTCATTTACATATATATAATGTATACATTCAATATATTTAAATATATACTGTATATAATCCATACACACGTTATGTGTAAGTCATATATCTCGTTATGTATAATACATATGTATATCTGTTGTCTACTTTGGTACTGGGATCGTTTGACGAATTCTCGGGAAAATAATGATTATAAAGCGAAGACCGATAAGCGCGGGACGACAGCCGATCTGTAGCGCAGCTGAAGCCCAGCTGTAGGCCATAGGCCCGCATTCGACGTGATTAGGGGTCGTCACCCGTGTCACGTGACACGGCTAATGTTGGGGATGCTTTCGTGAATACGACAATCTTGTCTCGACATTCTCAGGGCTCCCCCTTCTCCAACAAGATGTAGCGCTCGTGTCGCTATTTAACCCTTCGCTGATACTCAGTCACACAGCTTATAGACATAGACTCTCTCTCTCTCTCTCTCTCTCTCTCTCGGTTGATCGCTCCCTGGCGCTACAGGCTGCTTATTCGGGTTATTCGGGTTGCGTTCCCCGAACTTGTTCGGAATTTCCCATTGAGGCGTCAATCACACTCGAGACGAGACTCCGAGGTCCTTCGCCCCCACCACGCGACCTCCGGCCTCCTCCGGGCCAGCTGAAATTACCTTTCTCTTGACTTTGGATCCTTTCCGAGTCGTCGCGTCCTCTCGCTTCCGCTGTTTCACAATGATACGTCGTTCTGTTGGCAAAGCAAACACAGCTTCTCTTATATCAACGCGAAGAAGAAAGCTTGTTATGTGCCTCGCGGTACCTTCGAAGATCTTCTCTAGACTGTGGTAGATGATGATGTATCGGATGAGAAGTTGGATCTTCGAGAATTCGCAAATATTGACCATTTAGTTCTCCGGCTCACCGAGGAATCAGGTCGAATAGTTCACGAGCCAGCGGAGTGACCGACCGGCCGACTTGCCACCAGTCACCCAGCCAGCCAGCCAGCCAGCCAGCCAGCCAGCCAGCCAGCCAGCCAGCCAACCAGCCAACCAGCCACCACACCAGCCAGCAGGCCATCAAGCGTAATACGCAAAACCGTGGACGCAGAGTCAATTCGATCAATTGGCTGATACCAATGCACGGAACCTATTTGCATTTACTAGTTAGTAGAGCGTCGAATGCCGCAACAGACGCCCCGGAAATGAATGTGTTAGCCTGCTAATTGCTAATTAAAAACAGTGGGCAGCCAGTCCACGCGACTGCCATCATTTCTAATTCCCTGACTGTTTGCCTGCTGCACTGGTCCAGGTTCGCCCCTCTCCACAGGTTGTCTTTCGGACTCTGCACTTTTGCATTTCTTTGCATTCTTGCGAATTCATTGAGACACGTATTAGTTCCGTGGTTTGTCCAGAGGTCGGCGAAATACGCAGCACTGGATTTGCCCAGTAAACAGGACGTCGCGAAACGAGTGACGCGTGTTCAGAGGACAGGAGTAACCATGGTTTTCAGTCTTTTCGTCGAATGGGATGACGCTATGTGCTTTTCTTTATTTCCGCTTGTTCAGTTGGTCCTCGACCTCTTCTGGCACGTGGTTGATCCCGGCCAAGGCTCGACCTCCTGCTATCTCTGCCCTGTCAATCATTAATCTTTCCGCCCTTATCCACTTTTTCCCCTCAAAGTTGGCCAACCCGCATTCGGAATTTCTTCAAAATTGGAATAATTTTTTTACGACGTCACGTGCTGGCACGGAAAAAATGCACATCTCGGTAGTCAAATTTGTGATAAATTTCAGCAACGCCCGGCACATTAGTAATGCAGCTCGAGTTGCTCTTTAAACTTTTTGCTTTTCTTCTTGTTTGTCTGATTAGCGTTGATTCACTTACTCGAATCAGTGCTCAGAAATTGGTGTGCCCAAGCGACAGCTATTCTACAGATTGGTGTTTCATGGAATTAATGAAGTTTTCAGCAGAGAAATGGAAAATCCAAGAACAGGATGAACAGAGCGAACAGAGCGAACAGAGCGAACAGATTGACCAGATTGAGCTCGCATTTTGAGGAGGGAGAGCACGACGTGCCGAAGGGCTGGCCCGTCGTTGGGCGCTGCTCGTGCTCGGAGCGGATGGCTGGCTGGCCGATGGAAAACAATAGCCAGTCTCATCGTGTTTATGTAAATCCGTGTTAGGGGAGGCGACTAACGCTAACCGGCGTCAGGACGTCGCCAGGAGCCAGATAACGCTTGGAAATCGCATTACATCTACGGGAGACACGGGAGACCTAACCTAACCTCTGGAAAAGCTAACCCTAATCCTAAAGGACTAAGCAGCACCTCCGACTGGCCGGCTTCCTGTTAACCCTCTCCTTGTACGCGGGGTCTCGCGGAATAATCGCCGTCAGCATCAACTCGGTTTACAATGTCAACAAAGCGTCCCCACTCGCGTTCAGCGCCACCACAATATCACATCTCAAGGCCTCCGTTGAGTCGCCCGTCTTCGCATTCGAGACTTCAAGAATTCAAAGTCAAGCTCACGGTAATGGTCATTACCGAATTCCCTAGCGAACGAAGAGCGAGAGAGCGAGAGAGGAAGGAAGAGAGTACAAGAGTCCCTTCGACTTCGAACGAGCCTCGATATTACTTGAGGGATTAAATGTATTGCGCAGCTAAATAAGAAGCAGCAACTCCCAGAACCCAGCTGAGCCTCCAGGTTGGATTTGATGTCAGGAATGAGAAAAACTTTATCAAAGAAACAAGGATCGTGTTACTGTCGTATTGCTTGACCATCAACTATCTACATAGGCAGAGCAAACCGGAAAGTGAAAACTTTAAAATCCAGCAGAAACCATTATGTGGAACGACGAATGCTCGTCGACGAGTGAACTATGTGGGCGGCGGCGAGGGGTTGGTGGGGGGGGGAGTTGTTTTGTCTTTTCTACACGTCCGCTTATATGTATATCTGACAATCATTACGCAACGATATATTATCTGTTTTCCTAGGCAAAGATCCGTCCTTTATCTCTATTTTTCCCTTCCTCCCCTACAATTTGTGCGAACGTGGGAAATTCTGCGCCTTCCCCCATTTCGTATCTGCGTTTCCACTTGTTTCCGTATCTCCATCCGTATTTGCATGTAGCACCCTCTCTCCACCCCTTTCGCGCTTTTCGCGTAATTATTTCTATCCGCGATTGTCATGCAAATTTGTCCTGTTGTCTACGTCCTCCACTGTCTTCCTCTTCCTCTTCCGCCCCTGTTCTCTGTTCTCACGGTACTCTGCTCTCCAACCAGGATTCAGTCGCGTTTTATTATGGCGACACCAGTTCGGTTTACTGATAGCGGAACTGCGTGCACCCGCAACTGGATGCACCCCTGTGGCCCACTCAGCTGCCACAAGAGAAAAAAAAAAGTTCCAACAGAGAAGACTCGTCATTTGGCAGGGTCCTATTTCCTATTTCCTTTTTCCTTTTTCCTTTTTCCTTTTTTTCTTGATCCTCATTCCCATTCTCGTCCTCAGTTTCCAAACTCCCTGCTCGCGTTTTTACCTCTTCTGCTTCTGTTGTATTATTCGGTAAGTGTATCGCGCGACTCACAGCAGTAAAACGACAAGGAGGGTACTTAAATAGAAAGATAAAGTGGTAGTAAAAAAAATCCCTCTACATAGGGGTTGAAGCTTCGGGCGAGATGGGCCTCTTCTCCTGAATTCGCTCGAGTAACAATTTCACGAGTTCAAACGACGTCAATCAGATTCCCGTTCGAACTTCCTCCCGATCCGATCGGCTCACCCCATCTGGCTACATCATCCCCATTCTTGTTTCCTGTGTCCTATTTTTATCTCTTTCTTTACGCTACGTCGCGACCGCGAGATTCGGCCGACGCGCATCTGATGTTCAGTACGTTGGAGAATTATGAGAAAACAACTCTGGTCCTCTGGTCCTCTGGTTAAACGTCATTCGTTAAGGTCGAATTAGATATTTATAAATGCTAATCAGCCGCGAATCAGATGTGGATTCGACAAGGTCGGCGTCGCAAAGTGCAGAGATCAGTGAACGTCGCGTCAGGAGAAGGCAGAAGGGAGAAGGGAGAAGGGAGAAGGCAGAAGGGAGCATCTGGAGGAAATGGCCGACAGCTGAAAATCCGGCGCGTTCGTCGATTTCGGAATAAAGCCCAAAGCTAGAGATTCCCTCGTCCGGTTAGATTCGGTAGCTCGCTCGATTCTCAGTCCTGGCGTCGCCACGTGCTCCAGGCCGTTCACACTCTTCGCAATCTTCGCAATCTTCGCAATCTTCGCAATCCGTGCCGCACACGACGTATTTCCGTCTCTGGAAAATCCTCTCAATTATCCGAGCGTTGCTAATTATCCGCGATTACTTCCGGGAAAGCGAGTTTACGTACTGAAACGATGTCGAGGATTAGTTGAAAGTCCGAGGTTTATCGGAACGATTAGTAGTTAAGCAAATCGGTGGACATGCTTTTCGCGGTTGAAACGAGCCCTTGAGCCGGGTACTGGGGGCGGGGGGGGGGCACGAGGGGTGGATCCGGGGTGGCTGAGACTCTAGAGGTTCGAGAAGGTCGAGAGAGCCAGAGAGAGAGAGAGAGAGAGAGAGTGAAAGAGAGGGAGGGGGGGTCCTTTGTGCGATCATCCACGTGTTCGCTGCATACACGTATCAGTGTGCTCAGCAAAGCTCACTTCCAATTGGCTGGGGGTGACGACACTTCGGGATTAACGAGTCGCGTTTCTCGTTTATCTGGGCCTTTGACGAACCCAATAAGGAGAACGAGCGTCGCGACGCTTCGCGCTTACCCATCTATCTGGGATTAGCAAACTCACACTGAAGCGTCTTAAGGATGTTGAATTAGGAGCGGTACGAGGGTGAATCGCCAATAAGGAAAGAAAGAAAAAAAGATCCATGGTCGCGCGCATCCCGATTAGGCGATCACGCTCCGCGATCCTCGATCCTTGAACATCGAACGGCGAATCTAGAATCTCGAACAACCTCATCTTCCCTCTGCAGTCGCTTCCCCATTTCTTCGAAAACGGGCCGACTCGACTGCGATTGGTCGTTGTATACGAAAGCGGCTCAAGAGGAAAACAAGTCAATGTAAAAGGACGAGAGCACCAAAAGAAGGAGGGGGAGGGACGCGCTTTTAAATTGGCCGTCCCCGCTGCCTGCCTGCCTGCCTGCCTGCCTATCTCTTCCATTGCGGGAAAGTCGTCCAGCCATCCAGTTAGCTAGTGAGCCAGCTACCCCTTCTATCCCTTCTACCCTCGGAACCCTCTTCGTCGACTCTCAACGATTCCGTAACTCTGGCTCGAAAACGCACTTAAACCCGCATACGAATTGCGAGTAAACTGGAGCGGAACGCTGCTTTACGAGTACCCAAGTATATAGGACATTTCACTAATGGGAAATTAAAAGTTCAGTCGACGGAGAGTTCATTGGGGATGGGAAGGGAAATTGGAACGCAGTCCGCAGTGCCATTGCGAACTCGCTTTAGCTTCATCCTCCCTTTCACATTCGAAGTACTCCACTAGTCAGCATTTTGTTAGGCCTGCGATTACGGTCCAGCTGAAGCACGACGTATAGTTCTCTCTCTCTCTCTCTCTCTCTCTCTCTCTCTCTCTCTCTCTGGGACGCTGAGACGCTGAGACGCCTCCGCCGACGAGTCCAATTGGATTGTCCTTGTTCCGGGCGGCGACCCTTCCCTGAGTAGCGTCTTTTCTCTTCTTTATGCCTCCGAATACAAACAGCTCTTAGCCAAGGAACATAAAATGCTCTTTCGAGTGGTTCGAAGTACTTCGCGCCGCGCACCCTCGTTCTTACAGGATTTTCGCTGACACACTCCGTCTTGAGTCACGCATTATATAACTACATTATATCTATAGGAAAGTACATCTCCCTCCGCTGGATACTTTTACGTCTTTTAAAACTGAAATTGAATGTGTCTTTTTAAACAAACGTATAGAAAAAATATTCTACAGCTGCAGCTAATTTAATATAAGTCTATAGTCTATAGTCTATATATGGACATCGATTTGCGTTATCGTTATTCGTTGAATAGTTCATATATATCGTTAATCGTTATTTGTTGAAAATAATTTGTTCTACAGCAACAAATGGTTGAAGCCACGTTGAGAGAGAGAGAGAGAGAGAGAGAGAGAGAGAGAGAGAGAGAGAGAGAGAGACGCATGGAGTAGCTGACTTCCTTCTTCCTTCGGTTGACACGTTCAAATATTATTGGAATCTCCCTCAACATCCGTTCGACTCCTCCCGGCTCTTGTGCACGAATCTGGACGAATCTGGACGAATCTGCACGAATCCCTAGTCAGTGCGATCGCAGCACGCGAACTGAGCGTCGATGCTCGATCAGAGTACAGCACGTGTTCGTTTCCATTAGGGAGAGACAAGACTGGCTGCCAGATGAAAGGAAAAGGGAAAAAGGAAAAAGGACAAACGACAAAGGACAGGAGGAGGTAACTCAAGTACCTAAGATTGTAAACACCAATGCATACGTTACAAAGTGGCAAGCAATTTTGAGCCCGGCTAAAGGAATTGTGAGACTAGGAGAAGGTTTAGCGGACGGGGAGGCTTATTGACAAAATTTCAATAAAAATGTAAAAGGCAGCGTGAGTTGCTTTGTTCTCGAGGAAGTAAGGCGAAACTGCTCGTGTAATAAAGAGCGAGAAGAGCGCGACTAGAAGAAAAAGAGAGGAACGTATTGTGGGCGGGATTCATAATAAATATTGAAAAATAGAAGATAGAAAAACATCCTGCGGAAAAGGCCGGAGTTGACTCGACCGAGTCCTTTCGCAAACAGTTCCGAGAACCTCAAAGGAAATCGAAATGCGCAAGGATTCGTATCATTTCGTTATCCTTTTTCTCCTTTCTTCACCTTTTTCCTTTTTTTTCTTTCTTTCCCTTTTTTCCCTCCTCCTACCTCTCCTGCTTCTTTGCTCGCATCCTCCTAGCACATCCTTCTTCTTTCGTTTTCCTATTTTTCCCCGTCCCCGTCTTTACTCTTGTCCCGTCTTCCACCCGAAGGACCCCCCTTTCCTCGGCAGTAACTTTCTTAGCTTTTAACGGCGGAATAACGAAGTAACGTAAAGTTCCCAGCCATCTTACGGCCGGGTAAATGCGCACTCTCCTTCCACGTAGTCCAGGGCATCTTCCAATCAATTTGGGCAAACTTGGACCCGACCGGAGGCTGCTGCGACGCGTCGCACGTTTCCATGTTTGCGCCTCCGTCGCGACGCGTCGCTTCGGCATTATGCACTTGCGTCGAAGGGGCACTCGGCCGCGGGCAATTTTCTCCCTCCTCCTCCTCCTCCACCCACCACCACCCACCACCACCCATCCTCGTGACGAACTCTCCGACAAAGAGTTCTTCGCGACAATGGCGTCCGGCCGGTGCACGGCGCACTTAGCCGAGCACTTGGACATTTTGGACGTGCGACTTGGACCCTTCGTCCACTTGAAGCTGAGACAGGCGCAAGATGTGTCCATGGACACATCACGGACACGCAGGCGTCCTTCCATCCTGTGCAAATCCTGTGCAAATCCTGTGCAAATCCTGTGCAAATCCTGTGCTGATTGTCATCACGTGGTAACATATAGAACGTTCTACATGCGCAGCATCTAACCTCCCAGAGATCGAGCTCTACGATCCTAATGACCGTCTCTTAATCTCAAGGGAGCACATGGCGAAGACGAGCTACTAGCAATGGACGATACGTAGCCTATTGCATTCTTGATTGCCAGAATATGGTGAAGTCCTTAGGACCCATAATGAAGCGTCCGATGGCATCGCGAGGCAGCTTTGTGTATCGCGCGCGCTAACTCCTGAACTCCAGTCGAGTCGAGTCGATGTCAAGATGCAAGGGTGACGGAGGTCGACGGTCGACGGTCGCCGGTCGACGAGAGAAGGCTTCTGCTTCTGGGGTTAGGTTAGAATATAGAGGAAAGTACCCAGAAGGGGACTTTCAAGAGGGCTGGCGAGATGTTAACAGCCAGACAGCATTGTCCTCGAGCAACATCCTTGCTTTGAATTGAGAGGTGCTCATTCCTGTGCGCCCGTTTCTAGCCTTTCAGTTACGCAACTATTCTTCTTGATCCGATGCCAAAGCCAAATCAGCTGATGTCGACTCGGCCCTGGCAGATGAGTTACGGTAAGGGAAGCTGAGGACATGGCTCGAGTGCAGTGGACAATTTCATTTAATGTCGCATCTGAGCGCATTCGATCTTCGATCGATACGCTACTTGCCATTTGCCATTTGCCATTTGCCATTTGCAAATCGCAACAGCAGGGCGGCAGAACTCGGCTCCTATAAAAAAGAGCGATGATGCGAGAATGTCTGTTGCTAGGAGTTGCTAGGAGTTGCTAGAAGAACGAGTCCCTGGCAGTCTGAACTGATGGAGCCATTAATTCCTGAGTGAAGGGTGAAATGGAAATGGCGTGGCAAAGTCCTCGATAGTCCAGGATCTTTGATGTTCTCAATTCGGATGCCAAATACTAGGAAGCAAGCAGCACTGTCTGCGGGAATCCACCTTTTCTTAAGGAAATTCCACGCTCCGCGATGAGGATAAATATACTTTATTCGCCAAGACGATGCAACGGGTTTGTTGCAGGGTAAGATGTGAGAGAGAGAGAGAGAGAGAGAGAGAGAGAGAGAGAGAGAGAGAGAGAGAGAGAGAGAAGCGGAGCAGAAGGAAGAGTTCAACGATTGGAACAGCCCCGGAAATCTCTGGACGATCCTCCGTTGTCCTAGACGACTTTGCGCGACGTACGCCGCTCGAATAAAAATCCTAGTCTCGTTGAAACCTTAGGAGAAAGCTACGTTACGGCTAATAATTCGGCTTTACGGATCAGCTACTCTTCGCATTATGATTCTGCGTTCGTAGCTTAGAGCCTCGCAAGCATTCTGAAAAGCACTCGATTATCTAGAGAAGCGAAAGCTCGTTTTATGATTCCGTTATGGGAGGAAGAGTGCTTCTTGCCGACGGTCGAGGTATATTCGTGTGGTATACTATCATATACCTCGTACAGCCGTTGTATTATGTTTGTAACGTAATTCTTTAACTTATCACCCGACACCGATAGCAAAGCATACGAGAACGACTATCTTCGAGAAGCAACCTACGTTACCTTCGGCCGGCCACCCGTCGTTCGTGCATCCGCAGGCCAGGCGGACGCCAGCCAATTCTTTTTTCACCGGGAACTGACGAGCCGGTATAAACTGGGAGTTGGGGTGGAACAGGCCCAACTCCACCAAGAACGAGAGCTCTGACGGAACCTATCGGACGAGGCTGTAGCTTAACGGATCCTGTCGATCTTTGGGGACGCGTAAAATCGAGAAACGCAACCGCAGGTGCTGATCTTTGGGGTCGCGTAAAATCAGCAAACGCATCTGGATCAAGCCAGGCGGCCGCCAGCCAATTCTTTTTTCACCGGGAACTGACGAGCCGGTATGAACTGGGAGTTGGGGTGGAACAGGCCCAACTCCACCAAGAACGAGAGCTCTGACGGAACCTATCGGACGAGGCTGTAGCTTAACGGATCCTGTCGATCTTTGGGGACGCGTAAAATCGAGAAACGCAACCGCAGGTGCTGATCTTTGGGGTCGCGTAAAATCAGCAAACGCATCTGGATACACGAACGGGAGCGGACGGTTACGGAAATGCACGGCCGCTCAGGCTGCTAGGTTTGAGGTAGAGAGGGTCGGAGT
>NW_014332892.1:4148942-4149254 GCF_000341935.2 Cephus cinctus | reverse complement strand
AGATCCCTTCACCAATTAATAAATTGGGAGACTCACCGGAGCTGGGGCAGCTAATCCGTGGAGGCCGAGAACTGCATCCAAAGGACACTCTGGTGGGCACTGCACTAAGGCACTGCACTACACCTTCGGAACAGTCACAGGAATTCATAGAATTGCCTGGATACCGCGAGAACAACGCGAGAACTGTACGAATCGAGAACTTGCTACACCGTAGCGAAACACGGCAAGAAAAACTATCAACAGATAGCACGGGAGCCCGAGCCAGCCCGTGGCACCTCGGTCGGTGCCCCGAGACAGACTGCTTTGACAATA
>NW_014332892.1:4140132-4148794 GCF_000341935.2 Cephus cinctus | reverse complement strand
AGTCGTCCCTTTAAACCAAATCGAGAGCGTTCCTTAACGAATCGGTACGTAACGTCTGGAGATCCTCCACGGCCGCTTCCCCAGGGCATCGGGCGACAGCTGGGCACCACGTCCTTAACTCGGGCAGGAGGTTCCTCTCCTGCCCTTAACCGTATCAAAACTACCTCCGCCCGCTCTACAGCCCTTTGCCCATCTCCAGCGGGGCGCCGGTGTTTCACCCGGGCTTCTGCCGGTCCGTGGAGACGTTTCCGTCGGGCACTCTCCTCTGCCGGGCAACTCGGTACGTCGAGACTATCTCCCCACGGCAGATTCGAGCACCTCGACCTCAACTAAACAATAACGAAATCTTACGAGAGCCTTGACATAACTGTACGAATCAACCCGAGAGCGTAGCTTCTGAGCAGGGCGGCGACCCGAAGGGAACCAGAAATCGAGAACGTTATCTGTATCGGTAACCAGAGCCGCCTTGGGACTGTGATTCGAAAAATCACGTCACATGTTATACGGTGCTACACTCGGCCTGTCATATGTAGTCGCTGGAGCTAGCAGTTGTGATCCTTCGAAATACAAAGGGTGCTTCCTTTCATTTCTATCAACTAAAATAAGGTTTCATTTTTTGACACAAAAAGCCTCAAATCTAAGTATTGAATCCCCGAATTGCATGGCACTGTAGTGTAAAGACACGTCAAGATCATGCCAATAATTCACATAGAGACGAAAATCTGTAGTCATACTTAATGCATTAATTAATATATTTCTGGGTCATCAGGGTAGACCAAGGTATTCCACTTTCCTTAGTTTGTACACTTAAGTACTATTCAATAACTGGAGGCAGCAGCTTCTCCATCCATTAAGCTGCATGAAACAGCAGAACCCTATCCTCTTTTGATGGATTCTGCTCTCCTCTCATCAGACATTGTCGTCATCATCGACGTCATCTTTTCCCTCGGATCGTCGACGACCACGTTTTTGCTTTCAGAGAAAAAAAGAAGAAGATAGTTTGAACTCTGAACGAGCAACCGAGTCGTTGTTTCGTTAATTAAAGAAACTTTGGTATCTGCTCCGAGCTGTGCAATTAAATGAGTCCTTTGAGGGGCTCTACTTTGGCACCTTGACAATGTTGGCAGTCCTGCTCCTAGGGCCCGAGACGTCGCCCTAGATTTTTGAGTTGGATCTTCGTTCCTGCTCGCGACCTCAGCATCCTCTCTTAGCTAATCGTATTCGACGAGTAGAAGGAAGGAAGACAATGATGGGGGTACGGTGGGACACTTGAAGGAGCTTAAAAAAGAAGCAAGTAATTTGTATTGCTTTATTGGATATCCGATATCCACATGGTCCAAGAAGTGTCAGGGGACCGTTAGTCTTGCACTTGGGAATTTCCCACAGTCTCTCACGGTATATTGACGCGCACGTAGCCAGGTCTGGGCGCACGTAGATGTAGTCGAGTGACTGGGATAAGTGGGGCCCGTACTCTACGGAGCAGACACTTGTAGTAGTTCACATGAACTATGAACTGTGATGAACCATAAAGCTCTCCCTGCCTCTCTCTCTCTCTCTCTCTCTCTCTCTCTCTCTCTCTCTCTCTCTCTCTCTCTCTCTCTCTCTTCTCCAGTCCACCCCTTTGCTCCTCCTTCCCGTCCTTCCCGTTCTTGGAAACGTAGCCAGCAGCACCCTAGGAAAACCGCATACGTTTTCACGGTGTGAAGTTTGAAGTGCACGCAAGCACATCAGACTCAACTTCAAATTGAGTTGTCATCCACTCGTGGCAAAGTTATAGTGCCTTTATAATATCCTGGAGAGTCTAATGCTCAGACTATTAGAGGAGGATGGGGCTTGGGTTCATTCTCTTATTTCGATCGTTTCTTTCAGAGGGCCGCATCCTGGAGCTCCACTCGCCCGACGGCGTCCACGAGTGTTGGCTGAGGGCGAACGACAACGCGGAGGCGAACGTCTGGTTCAACGCGCTGCACTCGGCCCTGGCTGCGCTGACGCTCAAGGCTCTCAGACTGGCCTCGGTCTTGCCCGACCCTCCCCAGCTTCAGCACATCGGATGGCTCGCCAGGAGACATTGCCTTCAGGTGAGGAACATCCTTATTAGGCAATAGCCAGCACACGCGTCCTAACGGTTTTGGTGCCGAGATGGGTTCATTGAATCCTCCACTCCATTCGATCGTTCCGCCGTCGTTCGTGCCCTGGGCAGGAGCGAGAGGCTTTTGGGATTCCCAGTGATCACTCGAGTACAGCGCCTTTACCGGCGATGGCTGTTTGTACATATGTACAGCCTTTTGCGATTGGCACGGACGGCGAAAGCGCGACTGAATGTGACGAATGGAGCCGAAGCTCCAGGCCCCGTTGACTCTGCGTCGCAAGAGGGGTCGCATCGCGGTCATCCGTTTGTTCTTCCCTACTTTTGGTGGTCTCCTCTTCTGCGATTCTCCGTTGCTGCTTCTTTCTCTTTTCCTTAAAAGATTTGGCCAATGAACCCAGCGCTCCCGAAGTTCTAGAGGAAGAACACCTGCCGAAGGCGGCTGGTTCGCATCTTGCTGCTAAGCGGAATCGATAGTCGATACGGGTGCTGATACGGGTGCATTGATAAGGGACTGATGGCCAGTGCGGGAATAAGCGGGAGGTGGGGTGTAAGGGGTCGTCGGCGAGCACATAATTGATTGGCATTAGCCCACCTGATTGCCAGGCTTCCTGCTCCACCGAGCAAGAGGCTCCTCCTGCGGGGCTAACCTACAGCTTGCTTAAATACATCGAGTCCCGCATTAACCAAGATCCGGCGGCCCTATTGGCTCGTTCGATCTAGCCTCTCTTCGACGCATAGACATGTTGGTCCAGCTTCGTTTGCGTGGATGCAGCCGATACATCCAGGCATCGGCTTCAACCGGTGCCGATCTATCGTACTAATATTCGGTTTCAATGCGAGGTGCCTAATGTCGCGAGTTATAAATGATCTCTCCCGAGGATTAGTCAGGGCAAATAGAAAGGAGATGAAGAGAGAGAGAATACTGGGTCGTCAAGCGGTCCAGGATCTGTCGGCGGATTGTATAGAGTTAAGGCTGCGTCAGGCAGCCCACCTGTCCCTACCTGTCCACTTTTCCTCCATTCCGACGGGAATATGCAATCGGTTAATTCCCTCCGACAGCCAGATATTCTCGTCAGTTCGTCTAAAAATGGCTCCCACCTCGGGCCACCTCCACCCACCTCCACCCACCTCCACCCACCTCCACCCACCTCCGCCTCCAGTAGCACTGCCAGCAGTAGCGAACCCTATTCTAGCTGATTCAATACCCAAAGTTAGCAAAATTTATCGGCGAATGCTCTTGCCCCTCTCCCATATTTGCGTAACGGTGTGTGCTGCCTTTCGAGAGGGTTGCAGACTCCTCCACGACCATCCACCGAAAATCCCGAGAATTTTACATGTAGCCGACACTTGCAACTTTCTACTATTGACTCGAACCTACGTCACTTTGCAAAATATTCCTTGAAATTCCCCGAAGTTTACCAACGCAATGGTAAACTGCTGGTTGATGAGGAGATCCGAGTGCCAGTAAGGATGCTACCCTTGTGTTTGACAATTGAGAAGTTCATTCGTATCGTTCGATGCCCGAAAGCATTTGGTTTCCCGTGTCCAAATGATATGTTTTGGAACGCGCTGTGCGCGGGAAAAGGAGGCGTGAAGGGGCAGGAGGGGCGAAGAGAGGTCGTGCGGTTCACAGTTAAGGCCTTACTTATGCCCGTGAAATCCCTCTTGCGATATATCACTACGGACTTACCTCACACCCCACGACGCCCCACGACGCCCCACGACGCCCCACGACGCCTCGCGAGCCGCCTCTACCAATGCTACACCGACGTGTGTATTTTATTAGATCCTCTATAGACACGGGTTGCTGCGGCCTTGCCGGCTACGTGTGCGTGCCACCATAAACATACAGATGCTGTGCAGCATTACACTAGGCAGATGCAGAAGAACAGGCAAAGGCCCTCGGAATGGGCTTTGCCCATTAAATATTTCGCGGCTCGGCATTATTTCTCTCTCTCTCTCTCTCTCTCTCTCCCTCTCTCTCTCGCGCGCACTCTCGCTGTACTCGATGCCCAACCCGACAACGCCACGTGTGCCGTCGGAGCCGCCGTCCAAAGAGCTTTCCACCTGTTATTAATTCTCAGCTGATGCTACCTTATTTACGGGAAATTATAATTTTACTAGTAGCATAAAGATAGGACGAAATTAGAAGCGTGATTTAGGAGAGCTGTAAACGATTCCCTGACGATTAACGCTGCCACGAGATACGAGCAGCAAGATAGAAAGTTAACCACACAGGATAGTCGGCAATACGCAAAAAGCAAAAAGTTTAAAACTTCCTTGCCTCCCTTCATTATACATGTTTATTGTACGCTATAATCGTTATCCACGTGTCGCCAGGTAGTGCCAGAGGATTGGAAATTTCCGAAAAATTTGAAATTCCGGTCGAAAATCGAACCCAATGCCTAAGGACAATCGAGCCAGGGCCAGGATCAGGGCCAGGATCAGGGCCAGGGCACCAACAAGCACTCTCCGTCCTGATGAATCATGAACACTCTCGTATCGAATGAATTCTTGAAAGCGCTCCTGTTTCACTTTGGCAATACCTATAGGCATTTCCAAGAACTGCAACTGCTTTGACGTGTGCCGATGAAACGAGCCAGTGATAAGAATGCCCCTAGACTACGTGAGTCTCTCCATTCTCTTGAGGAGTTCGAAAGTAAAGTAGTGTCGCTGTACGTGTAGGACGTGTAGTACGTGGGCGATAGGGCCAGGAGGCGCAAACTGCTGGCGCCCGCGCCCGTGATAGCACCACACGTAGCTACGTGGCGACGCTCTAATGGAAAGCACATTAAGGCTAAGTATCGACGCGACGCACGGGTAATAGTATTTTTACGGAATTCATGCAAGCGAGTGGAAAGAAGCGATACGACTAGGAGCATCTTCCCGCAGTCTCCGACGTCTCTGCTTCTTCGGCTTCTTCTGCTCCTGCATCGCATAATGGCCACTTTGGTACTTTAACGGAGGCTGCGGGACGAGGAGCGGTTTACGAGCAAGTGTTCCAGCTAATGGTTAAATTCGGCCGTGCATAACGTCACACCCTGTGGAAGATAACAAAGATAACAATCAATCGGTCCAGGTGCCGAAGCGGCCGGCACGACGCTCGATCTTGGAGAAATAGATGCTGCGGGGCCCGTGAGGGGAGGGAGGGTAGCTGCTAAGGGTAGGGCTCTGCTTTCCCGCGAGCCCATTATTGTAATTGAATGCGTCAGGATCAAATATCATCGGTACTGTGAGCGGCGGTAGGCGGTAGGCGGTAGGCGGTAGGCGGTAATGCGTCCCTCGTCGCGCACCTCGTGGCCGCCCCTGATACCGGGTGTCCATTAATCATGCACTATCGGACGGCGCCCTCTGTTCCATCGCGTGTGAAATTGAATGGCGAAGTGCTCGACCGCAGCACCGCCGCTCGTCGCCAGAGTTCTTCTAGGCAGCCTACCTGCCGCCGGAGATGCTCGAGAAAATGGTCCAGCTTCGTCTCGTTGTATTAGCAGTGGGCGCACGCGAGGAGACATTTTGCGAATTAGGCTCGAGGAACAAATAAAGTTTGAGCTCTTTTTCTCCTTGCGTAGCGAAATGCTTTTCCTATTTCTGCGGGAAGCAGCGGCATGCCGGTTGCCGCATTTCGGGATAATCTTGCCAGCTGGCTCAGACGTGGCGGTTGGCCGACTCCACAGCGAACTGGATAGTGCATCAGCAATGCTAAGTAAACTGCGGCGAAGATCCTGCAGTCTTAGGGATCAAGAGAATCGAGGGAATCGATGGAATTGAGGGAAACTGTAGAGAGAGAGAGAGAGAGAGAGAGAGAGAGAGAGAGAGAGAGAGAGAGAGAGTGCCATGCCGAACGGGAGATCCTCTCTCGCTCTCCCTGCTGCTCTTCTTACTCTCAGGATTCGGTCAAGAGACGATTCTGAGAACGTGTCTTCTTAAGCTCGGTTAATCAAACTGTGACAATCGAGTGGAAATAAGAAAAAGTCTTGACGTGAAAGAATTTATAAGTAGAGCAGTCGGTGAAACCGAAATGCGCTTATATCCTGTGTCTTGAAATTCTGAGCAATGTTAAGTGAGCAATGGCGAAGGTCAAAAAGTGGATAAATATCGAAGGGAAAGCCTAAAATTACGTTGGATTTTCGAAGGTGGGAGGGAGGAAGATTTCCATAAATCGGTAGAAATCACCTGCTAAGGAGGTTGAAACTGTAAGTCAGGCCGATAGAATTACAGAGGGGTTGACTTACATCGGCCGAGGGGTGCAATGAGCGGACTAAGGGAAGCTGGAGAAAGCCAAGAGCCTGAAAGGCCCTTATTGCTTTCCAATAGGGGAGGGAACCTCTGACGTTGATTCTCGATGCTTGAGAGTGTGTGGCGGCACCGAGAAGGTATAAAAGTGAAAATAATGAATGGGAGGAGGAGGGAGGGAGGGAGGGAGGGAGAAAGAGGGTGAAGGCAACGGAGGCGCAAACGGAGCGGCGTGTTTAGCGTCCCTCTTCCGCATAATTTAAGCGCCACGTGGCGTCGCCCGTGCGATTCGCACCCGCGTTGCTCGGCGAAGGACGTGACGACACGGTTCTTGCATTGTGTCTTGCATCAGCGTCCCCGATCTTGAAAACCCAGGCGCAGCATCCGTCAGCGCCACTCTCTTCCTTTGCCAAACGCGAGGCGCAACACCACTTCCGGTCTTCCATAATTAATGGTTCTCTCGGCCGTTCCTCCTTTCAATTACCTTTCAATTAATTCTCAATTCCTGTATCTGTGGGAAACGCAACCGACTCAATATTCTCGACTGTGCTCGACCGAGCATCGTTGCGCCGACTGAATTGAAAGGACTAATCGAACGGGAGGAGCCGAGCAGGGTGCGCGTCGACGGCCACGCGACCGCTCGCCCGGGGCACGGATGCGTTTTCATCGAAACATCAAAGTTTGACAGGTCAATTAATCCGGAGGGAGGGCGGGGGAGGGTAAATGAGAATCAGAATTCAGTTGAGGATTTATCACTGTTCTCATTGCAGAATGGCCGCGCCAGCAGCGAGAGCAGCGAGGATGGAGCTGGGAGCAGTGCAAGCACTTCTCGAGGCGCCGGAAGTGGTTTCGGGTTGGGCGGCGGATGCACTGGTGGATGGCGCAGTGTCTTCGGAGCGGTTTCCGGTCGGGAACTCAGACTGTACGAGTGCGCTCCATGGAGTCCCGAAGCATGGGCGTCGCCCAGCATCACCTGTCCTCTCATTGCTACCAGGTACCGGATCTTCTCCGTCGTCTCTTCCTTCCGGAAGGAGAGTACGAAATATCGATAAAGGCACGGATACGTGGGGCGACTATTTTCCTTAAAATTTAAGAGCACGTTCACGCACATAGACCAGCGTCACCGGCGGCCAATTAAATTCGCCGAATGAAATTAATGTCGCTCACTGTCGCAGACCTCATGAACTTTGCCAGGATGAAAGTCCGAAGGAAAAAAACTTGACATCGGCTGTGGACGCGATTAATCGTTCGGCTGATAATAATTAACGGTCGCGGCTCATAAAAGTTAAGGACCATGCCCGGACAACCTTCGTGCGGCTTAGCCGTCGCTCCGTCGCTCCGTCGCTCCGTCGCCGCCTGCTCCTGGGTAACCATCCCGGAGGGGCAGAGACGATTCCCAGTTAATTAATGGTGAATGATTAATCGTTAGAGCCGAGAGTTACCCTCGTCAAACAAACCTCCGAGCTTCTACGTGATCTGCAAATACGAGAGAGTACCAAGTACTCGAGTAGTATGTAAGCGCGTGTATACATCACTCTTGCCGAAATGATCGTTGCAAACATCCCAACCCCCACCCCGTATCCAGCATCACCAGCATCACCAGCATCACCAGCATCGCCAGGACCACCAGGACCACCAGCATCGCAACCGACATCATCATTCATCAGCACTCGGCAACGTTTCCCTGTATTTACCAGGAGCCCCGCCACCCGCGTCAGTTCGATCTCCAACGTGTTCTGTCTTCTTTCTCCTTCTCTTCCTCCTCCTCTGCGCTGACTTGCCACTTCTCTCTGCTTTGCTCGGCGCACCTCAAACTTGGCTCAACCTGTTTTTCTTCGCTTCGAAACTATCCCAAACACGTACCGCGTTTCGTATATTCCAGCGCGATTTCCCCTGTGACGCGTGTTCTAATAAACTTCCGGTGAAACTGTCCGAAACACGTAGCACAGCGCGCGCGCTGCGCTAGTCTTGAGCCCATCGAGTCGAGTCGAGTTGCGATGCTGGAAAGTGGCAGAGCAGAGGAGTCAAGCCAAGTCAGCGCGAGTGAACTCTCGAGTCCTCTAATTCCAGCGGAGCCTAATCGATTGGATAGACAAGGAACGTCCATGCAATCGTGCTCCCTCTGTTCCTGCTGCCAAATCATTCGATCGATCATTCTCCTTCGTTATTTTCAGTGCGATATTAATACAGCGGAAAAAGAAGTATAAAAATTTGGAGGTAGATAAGGGGGCAAAGGGCGCCATCCATCTGGCTAGGGCTGGTCGCGTCGGTTGACTGCTCCGATAAAGTTTTTTTTTTTTTTTTTTTTTTTTTTTATAGAGAAAATCCTGGTCGAAGGTT
>NW_014332892.1:4138943-4140113 GCF_000341935.2 Cephus cinctus | reverse complement strand
AAGTTTTTTTTTTTTTTTTTTTTTTTTTTCCATAGAGAAAATCCTGGTCGAAGGTTCGGCCGTTCATCCGTTGAACCGCTTACGACCGTTCGTGACCTCGAATCCCTCGTCCGCAAGATCTGCCACAGGTATGGCCAACCCGCCATTCACTCTCCATACACTCGGCACAGATCCATCTCAGATTTTGATTCGTCCTCTTGGGGAACTCAACTTCCGTTTCCTTTGCAACCACGTGCTCGCGTATCTCGACTGCCTTGCAGGTTGCTGCTTTTGGATCGCGTTCATCGGTATTTGCGATCCTTTGAATCCTTATCAGAGTCCTCCCGTGCTTCCGGAAGGACCATTTAACTGGTCTTGGGTTTCGCTTGCCACAGCTTCGCTGTGGGACTGGGAGCTCCGAGGAAGAAAGAATGCGATTCGAATAGGAATGCAGACTAGGAGCGAAAATACAATATTACTGACTGACATCCAGAGGCGAGATGCTGGAGCAGAATTGCGCCGCCGCTGGCGCCAAGAAGACGCGAACTTGCGGAGGAGCAGTAGCCCCGGCGCACTGACCCGGTGCTTCGTCTTTTTCTTTCAGGCTCGTCTCCTCGCCCAGCAGACAGACCGAGGCCAACAGCAGCAGTAGCGTCGCGACGCAGCAGCACGGCGCGGCTGCCTTCGCTGTGCGCGTGGGCACGATCGACGGCGTCGTGACGCACCATCTGCGTGCAGAGACACGAAGGGACCTGGCCGCCTGGGCCAGGGCCATCGTGCAGGGCTGCCACGCGGCCGCGCACTCCCTCCGTGAATACGCAGTCCGTAAGTCTTTGGTCAAACAACAGAGAGCTCTCGAGTCCTCGGATCGGATCTTTGGTTAGTCTATAGAAAGGTTCTTTCGAATCGTCGAGATTCTGAGGCGACCGAAGATTGGTCCGAGTCGACCTCGTAGCTTCTAGAGAAATAGTTGTGAGTAATTTGATGCAAAAAGAGGTGCAGGTTGCGTCACGCGATTCCCACTGGTCAGCTCGGCAGGTTTCCTGGACGCCGCTCGTGCTCCACGCTTTGCCGCTCGGCCTTTGGAAGTTGTGTGTCGCGCCAGTCTATCGCGCTCGATGAAATTAGCCCGAGAAGAGCCTGATATCGACTGGATATCGATGGCCCGCAGTTGTGTGCTGTTACGAGTCG
>NW_014332892.1:4133858-4138827 GCF_000341935.2 Cephus cinctus | reverse complement strand
GGGATTTTAATTCCTGTTACACCAAACAGCCAATAAATCAGAAGGGTCGTTCAAGCACGCTTCGCATATCCTCTTCTATTCGCAAACCCTCTTTACGATCCCATCGTGCGCATCCCTCGGTATCCAGGAGACTCCAGGCTCTGCTCGTAAATGATAAAGCGTTACGGCGTTACGGCGTTACGGCGTTACGACCCGCGTAAAGCCTCTCTGTATCGAGGATGCCCCCCGACGGCCGAACCTCTCAGAGTGCCGAGTCGCGAACGGCGTCGCCTTTTTCGTCGCCAGAGATTCTAATCGGGCCATTCGACCTGCTTGCAGGCTGCGTTTGGCAAGGCAGAGCCTGCCAGCTGGTCGTCAACCACGAGGAAGGCTTCATGCTCTACGCAGCTGGGACGCGCGGCGTCGCCGGCAATGGAATCAGCCCAGGCTCCCCACCTACTCCTCTCTGGAGAAGGTCCTTCGACAAGCTCAGGATGTCCGCGGACGACGGTGCTCGCCTCCTGTGGCTCGACTTTGGTGGCGACGACGGAGAAATTGTAAGTTTAGCCTGCGAGCGGCGCAGTGCGCTCCCGTAGTACCTGCACTCACAGCCTCTCCTGCCAAGTTAATCTTCTTCTTTCTGACTTTTCCGCGAGTTCCTCGACGCCTCGTAGAAACTTCTTGGCGTCCTCGAATTTCTTTAATTTATAAAGATTCGGGGACGCCGAGTTCCTTTCACGTTGGACAGAAGTTGACGATGCGATTCACTCGTGTTTTTCAGGAACTCGACCTCGAGAGCTGCCCGAAGCCGATAGTCTTTGTCTTGCACAACTTCCTGTCTGCAAAGATTCACCGTTTGGGCCTGAGCGCATAGGGGTACGAGGGGGCCCCGTCGGAGGCCCCCGACCTACCCCCACACACCACTAGGTCCGTAACTAGTGTCTTTCTGCATTAAACATTTGCCAGCCGCCAGCAGCAGCAGCAAGACGACGTCCAGCGTTCCGAGGGACGTGCCGATGACCGCAGAAGCCACAAATTAGTAATCGGGAAGCAAGAAGCAATAATCTTTTGAGCGTGCTCTTCCTTCCTCTTGCCCCCCCCCCTCCCCCTATTTCCTCACCGTTCTCTAGTGCAGCTGCTAATTGATTTTCGGCGTCTGCTGGTCAACGTCCAACGGTCTCCAGGAAACGCGGTCGCGTTTAAAAGCCAACGACATAACTTAAGAAAGTATAGCGACTGTATCGTGGTCGAGGACTGCATCGTGCAGGCTGTCCAGAGATGTCACGAGAATCGACACGAAGCCATCCAGGAAGTGAAATCGGAGAAATCCGAGAAAAGAAGAAAACGAGAGAAGATCGCTAATAATCAACGCGCCTAATTAATTATCTAACTACTAACTAACGAAAAAGAGACAGACAGATTATCGATAAATATTAACGAATTATTATCCTATGAATAACGATTGCGCATTTGCATGATACTATTAATTCGGTGAATAGCGAGTAATTTATTAATGTGAAAACGTGTTTCTCACTGCTGCCGACTTTCGCGACTGCCGAGCCGCAAGACAGGAAGCTCAAAGCTCAAAGCTCAAAGCTCAAAGCTGGAGCCTCGAGGTTCGCTTCTCTCTCGAACTTCCTTCCGTCGCCCTCAGCGCGCACCGAGTCTGAGGATTGCTTGGATTTGGATCCAGATACGGACGTCTTACGTCTTACGTCTTACGTCTTTCCGCTTCCACTCAGCTTCCACTCCGCCTTCGGTGCATTGGAGATGCGCTCGCTGGGAAAGGTACACTGCACGATGCGCTGTGGACGAAGGGAGGGAAGAGGAGGAAGAAGAAGGTGGAACCCTCGGCGGAAGTGACCGTCAAGTGACCGTTCCGCGCAGGAAGCGCAGTGGTAGCAGTGGTAGAAATCTTTAGAAATTTGGACACGCGAGACGCCGGACTCGGCCGATCGCTGAAGGATCGCGTCGTCCTCTGCAGGCAAAAGGGAAGGAAGGAGTCGAAGGGCCGAGCGTCTTCAGCGACGCCCGATTCGTCAGTTCCGACGCCTGATTTCTGGGAGGGCAGCTGCCTGCTGGAGGGTTAACGTCCAGCGGGGAAGGGGAACTGCGGGACGCGGAAGGAAGGAAGGAAGGAGAGAGACAAGGAAATGTAGAAAATGTAGAGGAAAGCGGACGAAGGAAAAGTCTCGCAGTGAGCCGCCTAGTTGTTTTGTACGGTTCGTATCCTTACCAGCGCAATGAATAGTTAGAGGTCGCAGGGAATCCGTGACGTCGGGGACGCTCGGAGAGGCAGCGATAATTAGTTAACGAATATTTGTTGATAAAATAACTATACATAAGGATTCGGTGTATAAATACGTGGGGAAACGACGGCGTGAGAAAAGGAGGTGGTGGGGGAGGGGGAGGCGTCGTAGTTGTTGAAATCGATAATTGGAAAAAGGCGATAAGAAACGACGAAGGGAATAATCGCGCAGGTCGCCTCCTCTTACGTGGGCGCAAATTGCCCTAGAGTTTAGTAGACATATCAACGAAGCTGCGTACATACATTGATTGTCCATTATCTTCCACGTGACGTTCGCGATAACCCGACCGACCCGACCGACCCGACCAACCCGGAAGGAGTTTAATCGATATTCCAGCTGACTGCCTGACAGAATTTCGCTCTCTATCTGGCTCTAATCCGACTGGACGCGGTGCGCCTGATGCATCGCACATTGCGATACCGTCGAACACTTCTCGTGCACTGCCTTCTCGGATCATTGCGTTTGCGCGATTCTCCGGAGACAAAGGTCCTCCGCGATCGAAGCCCCGAGAGTCAGGTGATCGCGGACGACGCGTACACAATTACACATGCGTAGGAGCCACATGCATACGTAACTCATTCTGACTAAGTTTAAGGGCGATTAAGTTCGAGCGAACTGAACGTATAAATTCTGTATTTTTCTAATGATTTAGCCTTTGCGATCGAATAACGAATTTACGTGAAATTACGTGAATCGCAACGACTTCGAATTGAATTGATCGGTAAAGTCCTTTTTCTCCTTTACGTTACACATGTTGATGTATCTATGAGTTACCAAATAAACGAACGGTTAGGCATCGAGTGGTTACCAATCCGCCTGTTACCTGTTTGTCCTCGAGAAACCTCGTGAGAGTTCCCCTCATCCGCGAACGATAAGAACTTATAAGTACTATAAAGCTGCAGTAAGGAAGCCGAAAGCCGAGGACCGACGGGTGAGTATGGATCAGTTTATTTACATAAAATATTTCTGGCCTATCCGTCTTTACCCATCATCCTTACGGGCAGTACAGGGCAGTATAGGGCAGTATAGCTGTGACAGCTCTTGAGAACGGTCTGGACCGGGCGACTGGACGAGCAGAAGCCTCGGGCGGCTGCTGAATAAAGAGACGAAGCTGCGAGGTGGACGGCGAGAGGCAAGGATGCCGATACCTGCGCTTATGCTGCTGATGCCAGTGGGAGCTCCCACTAGTAGCTTGCAGGTCGAAGAGCAACGGGAAACTCTGGCTGAAGAACTTGGGGACTTTGTCATTTTTATCGGCATCTCGATCCCCGTCTCGTGATTGGCCGACAAAACTTTCCTGATCTGTCTTTCGCGAGAGTTCCGATCTCCCTGGCTTACCACACGTAAATCACCGGGTTCAAGACACCCGTTATATAACTTTTCTATCCTTCCTCTCGGTCCTCTAAGGGGCGGAATGCGAAGATAGATCCCCAGGAGCAGCAGGATGCGCGCGAGGACAGGTCCTCCTCCGTACCCAGCAGGAGGAAAAACTCGGGAAATATGAGAGCCTCGTGCTTTTCGCGCAACCTTCGCTCTTTGTCGCAAAATTTTATATCGAGTGAGAATAAAGAGACGAGAGAGGAGACTCTCGGAGGTTCGAGACTTCTTCCCTCCCGAGGATTTACGGCCTCGACTACCACACGCATTTGCTCTACTCGCCCGAACGATTTTAATTGCGACTCGACGCCTATATTTACAGAGGACAATCATTGAAAAATGATAGATCGGCCAATTGAAATGCAAATTGAAGTGCTCCGACTGACAACCCCTATTTCGCCGGGATCCCCCGACCCGCTCCCCTGCTCCACTTTGCTTTTGTTAAGGGCTGCCGGCGCAGCTCGATTCCTGTGAATTCGATCGCTCCATCATACCCACGGAAATGGCTATGCGGGATAGCTCAATGGCCTCAATGCCTCGATACCTCAATGCCTCAATCCTGCAGGCAGTCACTCTTGCACCCTCCGCACCCTCCGCACCCTCCGCACCCTCCCCATCCTTCACATACTTTGCATCCCGTATACTCATCCCTAAGCTCCTCTCGTTCCTCCGCGTCGTCTTCTCATACACACATTCTCTCTCTCTCTCTCTCTCTCTCTCTCTCTCTCGTTACTCACACGCGTGCACACACCATCCGTAAGTGGCAACGCATCCTGCTGGTGCGGATAAGCCGTGCTTCAATTACATTAAACCTCAGCGGCTCACTTCGTCGTCAGTCCGTCGCTGCCGCGCGCAGCCAATGAGCAAACGAAACTGGTCTCGGCTGATATCTACTGCGAATGCTGCCTGTTTTCCTCGGGGAATTCACCAGAAGTTCAACCAAACTGAGAGAAGGAACGATGAAACGAATATCGATATTTAGCCGCCCCCTGGCCTCTGTACAGCCTTCCTTAAATTTTGCATAATATTGAAAAACAAATTGTGCTATATCCTTTCCCAGAAGTGGAGCCATCAGCCGAAAAATCATTAGTCACTGGTAGCGCAAAACGTTCGGACAACCGTATCGAAAGCGATTCCCCCAGAAGGAGTCATTTGAACGAACCCCTGAAGACTTCCTCGAGAAGAAGAAACAGGAGACGAGGATGAAGAATCTTCTTACCGAGAGTGCCGCTCTTCGAAGCTTTCCTCGATAAAAGCTTTTTTCCTTCTCATCTCTGCAGCCCCCTCTCCTGCCCCCCCCCCCC
>NW_014332892.1:4115374-4133470 GCF_000341935.2 Cephus cinctus | reverse complement strand
CGGTCACCCATCCCTCAGCCCCGGTCCTTCTTCACGAAGACCGACGGGGTGTAATCCTTTATCCGAAATGCGATTCGACAAGGCCGACCTTCCCGAGCTGTCCTCATCAACAGGAACAAAGCGATCGTGCCAACAGATTGAGAAGAAGAATAGATTAGAGCGAATGAAGCAAACGATAGAGAGCAGGTTGACCCGCAGAATAATTTCCCAAGGACCAGCAGCAAATGGCTGCGATGCAGTCTCGTTTCAGCGCTGGACGAGGTATTCCGGTATTTTAATGGGGCAGCTGTGTCGCACGTAAAAATACGGCTAGCGCTGTGGAAATAATAAAAAATCTCCTGAAGCACACAAAGAGGTGCTTTCAATTCTCGAGAAACAATCGAATCTTGCTTCCGACAAGAGCAACGTAGAACGGCCTTCGATTTCTCTTCGCATCCGTCATGTTGGATCGCGGCAGTTCATTGATGCCGAGTGACGCCGAGTGATCTTGCCGTTCGTTCGTTATGCTTGAGGCCACCGAGACACAAGTGGCTCCATCTACTGCGCGCGTCGCGACGCCTTTGATGTGAAGCAACGTCTGACGCTTAGATATTTCCGAGCTTTCCCAATGATGGAGTTCTCCCGAGAACGAACTACTTGGACTATTTCAGTTGACGCGACTAGAGGAATTTGGATGTTTGCCTACAGCACCGGCAACTAGACTTCCTACTGCCAAACGCAACTACATGCAACTTCCTACTTCCGACTTGTACAACTTGTGTTTAGTAGTAGCTACTAACGACAAATATTTAATATTTACCAGGTTCTCGGCTGGCCAAGTGTTCCTCGTATTACGTACGCCGAACTTTACTCAAGTACTAGCTTTGGAAAAGAGTGAATCGACTGAATCCCCAAATTCCCATCCTCCTTCGGCCCTTTCCCACGCATCCCATCATTTCCCTTGGGATATTGAGACGCCTCGTTTTCCTCTTTCCGCCGAAAGAAAAAAGCTCCATTTATTTCGTCTTCTTGCTTCTTATATCGAGCATCTACATTATTTGGAGCTCTATTTGGGTCTAACGTTATATGTATACTGTACACTTTAGGGAGATTGTCTTACGTAATCCTAATTATCTTAACTACAATAGCCACATGTATTTCCTGTTTTTTATTTATATATACATGTAGTATGATTATCAACATCGCATTATTCAGTGATATTATCACCACTGTTCTAAGTGAAGATTTCTCTAGTATTGGCACCAAGAATTCGTGATGATGACGGAATACTGTTATTGGTCAATACCATTCAGGCAATTGTCTAGATTTGAGACTGCATGACGCGAGTCAAATTCAGGGTCACTATCAGGGTAGATAACTTTATCTATTCTCTATAATCTATGAATCAGTAATATCTACACTAGCTCTCCGTTTCACGGCGGTTTGTCCTCACTTCCCTGGGTGCCATCTTGACAAACATACGTACCCCTGTGCAGAGTGGTTGCATTTTTATGACAAGACTAAAAGTATCTCTATTCTATGGAAGACAAAATATTTTTGAGCGTGCTCTATAGAATCTAGGCGAGTAGAATTTGCCTAATCGTCTAACCTAAGGATTTAATCGTACGCGAAACACTTAACGTCTACCTGTCTTTTACTTTCTCAAGAAACTTATGGCAATCGATCGGCAGTAACGAAGAGTCGAACATCGAGCTTCTCGAGGGACTCCGGATAAATAAATAAGTTTACACATTAATATTACAAGGCTTCAGCTCCATGAACTGATACGGTACGTGAAGGGTGGTGTTATTGTGTTCCACGAGAAGATGGCCACGTCGCGGAGACGCTCCTACCACCAGAACAGTCTCACCCTTGAGCAGGACCACTTCCCCCTCACCTTCTTCTGAAAGATTTCGAATATCATTTACTCTGCGAGATCCATTATTCTCTTAGTCTAACGCTCGCTCTCGTTTGATTACCTGGAAAAGGCATCTTCATCAGTCGTGTTTGCGGATAGCCCAATTTGGTGTTCCCTGTTACGGTGTAGGATCTGCTGGGAGGAACTGGAGGCGGTCTCTCCTAGGATATAAATAAAACATACAGACAAGAGAAATGTAAATAAATAATACTTTCAAGTTAGGGAGCTAGTGTTACCAGGTCGAGGCCAAAGAGAGTGCAGGTCTGTTGAATCATTTTCTGATCGGCACACTTCTCAGAGGGATCCGGTGGCGGAGTACCGGCAATCGGCTGAGGTCTGGGTCGTGTCCCACTTCCGGCACCCGAGGTCGCTACGCTTCGTTGAATCGTGCCCACGTTTCCAGAGGCCGGCTGCTGTGGTGGCTTCTTTCCCATACCGGAAGTCACTCCCATAGTTGTTCTCCGGATTGGCCACCTCCTACGGACTCGCCAACCTCTCCACGTTGCCTGTATTCAGGGTACCTTGCTTATTCCCCTCTACATTTCAAGAGCTAAGCCGTTCCGACTCTTATTCGGTAACTATGTGCACGAAGACTCCACGAACCTGTATTGAGGTTGCTGCCCTTCTTCTCATCTCTGACCGCATCTGTTCCAGTTGCTGGCGAATGCCTTCGCTCAGGAAGATGTGTCGTTTACCGAGGGCCCAACTGGTGCTCGCGCCGAATTTCCTCTTCGTCTCTTGAGCATTATGAAGAATGAGCTTAGTGTCCTCGAGTGCTTGTTCCTCGGCCCTACGCAGCTGCTTGAATGGAGCCAACAGCCTATACCTCGAGTTGAACGCTTTGAAACGCATCCTGTGCGGATATCCTGCAGCAGAATTTCAGAAGTACCAATATTTCGTAAGGAATCAATAATGTTCCATCTTTAGAGCCATTCCGACTGGGTTCCGTCTTCATCAAACCTTCAAAACCTATGCAAGTCCTTCTGAAGATTTTAGTGATCGCGAAAATTACGAGAATCGTACCTACCTCCAGCCATTAGATTGACAGTCTCGAGAACTTGAAGCGACCGAATTTGCCGCATCGCAACGCCACGATCGAGATGCACCGGCGTCTCCGTTGCATTGCTTCTGATACATCTGACGAAATGAGGTCGCGCATGCACCAGCGTCCTCAGTAGATTGTCCAATCGCGTGTGGAAGTCTTGCGTTAACGTCGAAATTGGCTCGTCTCCGTTCAGTCTGCAAATAGACATGCCCAATGATCGTGAAGGACTTTCAAAAGAATGAGGATGTCCGACGAAAGGTCGGCTGCAGAAGGTCTACCGACAGGTCCGTATGCGAAGTCGGCGATATCCTAAAGCTCACTCCTCTGGGCACAGTGTCACTCGCATAAAGGGCCTTCAGCTCGCTGCCAAAGAGATGCGTGGCAAATCCAAAGTTGCAAGTGTGCTTGTAGAAGACTGCCACGAGGTCATCAGGAACGACGTCTTTGTTCGTATCTGAGAAAATAAAGGTCAACGGAGAAATTCCGAGAAAACAGTTGCGACAGAGATGAAATTAGGAAGGGCACTCTCTAGGTGCCAGATCAACACCCTGATCAAACGCACCTAGAAAATCAGAAGCGTCGTACGTCACTCTGCCGGCAAAGTGTTGAATTCCAAACGAACGACAGTCGACGCAGCGCGATTCAATCAGCCTTGGATTCTGCTTGTGCTGCAGCTTCACCTTGGCCACGTAGCTCTCAGCAGTTCCGCGGATGGAGGACTCGACGTCCAGCATGCTGAGGAGGCCTGTGCGCTGCGAATCGAAAGAGTCTTTCTGACGTCTGGCTCCCTCGCAGAGAAAGGAGGCAGGAAAGGGGGAGTATCTCAAGTTGTAAGACATCACAAGTCGGGCTTACTTACCAGCGAAGAGATGAGGTCGATACAGGGCACATTATCGACATAGTCGACCTCGACGTCGCAGCGAATTCCTTCGTCGCGGCAGCTCTCGATGGAGCTTTTGAAGATGTGGGTGTTGTAGAAGTGCTGCATCGTCTCGGCGCAGAGGTTGATGCAAAGGTGCTCCAGTTGACTTGGCTTTGGGTCTTCGAAGCCAAACATATCAAGGATCCCGATGAAACCATCGGTCGCGTGTCGCACCGCGTTATTCAGGGCAGTCATGCTCCGCGATCCCGTACCACCTGATTTCAAATTATCTCCACTGAATTGGAATCGTTCGATTGGCAAAATGGGGTGGCCGGCCCTTCACAGAGAATGGACTCTGGAGAATGGAACTCACCGGCAGAGCTACCAATCGTAGAAGCGTGCTGGCTCGTCACCTCGGCCTGATTGTGGACGGACTCATTCGAGTCCGAGGACAGAGTGCCCAGAGTTGAGCCGAGTCTCTTCAGACTGTTGGCTCTTCTGACTATGGTGGCCACTGTGCGACAGTAGAGTGCCTTGGCCAAGGAATCTCTCGTCATATTGGACTGCTCGAGGAGAAGCGGATTGGCTCGTGAGTGACAAAACGCATTGCCGATAACAAATATTGACGTCCCGAAAAATTGGGAAAATGGCTTAAAAGGGTACGTACCATGTTGGCATCGCAAACAGACTTGACCAGCTGACCTCTGGCATTGTGAGTTCTCGAAGTGAGCCCTCGCAAGAGAGCGGGCGGTGGGACTCCGAGAAGGGCTGCCACGGAAGTCAATTCGTTTTCCCCTATGACTCCTACCTCTAGACCGGGCCCATCGGTGAAACCAACGTTTCCCAGTATGAGAACGGCCGCGAGGACTCTGACAACATCGAGGAAGGGAATGCCCAGGACTCCTGCACGGAATAATTATTTTCTTGAATTCTCGTAATATTAGAAAGAATTACAGCTTACGTGACGTGTGGAATTTTAGCCCGTGACTTACCCAGACACGCCTTCCAGGCTTGAAACCTTACCGCGTCTTCGGTCTCGTCCTGCCCCGTGTCCCCATACTGCAGGTATCTCAGGTTCCTGGGATTGTATCCTTCCAGATTCAGTTTCACTGGCAGGTCAAAGGGATCGATTGTTACTCAGACGACAGAACGGACGACGACGGCATATTGAAGTACTGAACGCTATTTACCTCTTTCCTCGTGCGTCAGTCCAGCCAACATTTGGTAAAATATATGATAATTCTTCTCGTCCGGCAGCGGCCTAATTACTCTAGTTTGATCGAGAAAGTAGCAGTGAATCTTCGTCCGGTAAAGAGCGCCGTCGGTCACTTGAACTTCTATAAAGTGTCCCTGGCAACGCAGAGGAGACGTCGTTTGTCAAAGAGAAGAAGATTTCATTTTCATATTTTTAAGGTGACTCACTATTCTAGAGCTCTCGGAATTAGTCGCTGTCTTGGCGGAACCAAGAGATCTCAGAACCGTAAATGCAGCTGCCAGATGCTTGAAAGCGTCCGTTTCCGGTCCACCACCAGCGACGTCGAACAACTGCCTCAGCAACAGCATCGATGCATACGTTTTACCGGAGCCGCTGGTTCCTAGTGTGGTTCATTTAGTATAAGAAAGGCAATGGCCTTTTTCTCCTTGCAACAAAGCGCAGTTCGGAGCTGCTGGAAAGAAATATGAAAATTCTTACCTGAAAGAATGATGGCTTGCGGGTAACCTGTCTCCGATTGCTGGCGCACAGCTTCTTGAACAACCCTATTTAGTTGAGGTGCCAGGGGTACGCTCCTGGTGCTCGTGAGTGTCAGCGGATTCCCCACGTCCGTGTACGGGTTGATGCAAACCAGGATTGGCCCCACATTTGTCTGCAAGTGCCAGTCAATATTCGAATTTCGCACGCAATTAATTGCTGCGTCTTAACTGATAGGGTGCGTGGCGGAAGGTCAAGAGACGAAAGGGTAGCAGGGCATTCTCGGGCAAAATGCCGAAGCAGCCGAAACAGCCGGCGGGGTTCGGCGGGGTTCGGCGGGGAGGTGGGAACGCGCGCGTGTGAATGCAAGATAGCTCGTAGTCCCTTTGCTCTCTTTGCATTCCTACGGAACACGAGGAAAAGCCCGAGGCGCCCGTAACCCGGACTTCTTCAAATTCCGGCCCTTATTAACTTTGCACCCGAATCGCCCTCGCTTTCTCCCTGTGATTCTCATAAGGCAAACGACGCATGTCTGCGTGCATTCAGGAAGCCTTGAGAATCCTTAGACGACGCGTCGCCATCGCCCAGAGGCCCAATCCGCACTCAGTTACCGAAATCACTAGGGCTTACGTGATATTGCTTCGCGCAGAAGCGCGCCTGAAGACATTTCAGGACCGCGTCCTCGGTGAGAGGGCCTGGCAAATGGATGAGGTCGTCCAAGCAGGCGGAATTTGCCGAGGTAACGCTCGCGGAGATGGAGACCGCTCGAGAAGCGGAAGAGGAAACGGATGCGGCTGCTGCGTAGGTTCCTTTGGGTAGACATCTTTGCTGGTGTCCCTGCTGAAGATGCTGCAGTTGCTGGCTCGAAGACTTGGCATTTTTCACATCAGCAATGATGCTAGAAATTGGCGGCGACCTCAGGCACCCGAGCGCGGTGACGCAGGAGACGATCCCGTCGTCGGGGACTCCGCTGTGCCTCTTGCTCGTCTCTAAATCTAAATACAGAAGGCTGTTATTGTATATAAGTGTTCTTATAAGTGGAGCCGAGGAGGTGCCAATGGTGTCGCCATCCGCGTGCATGGAACTTCCGGCTTATATCAGATACTGACCAGATAGCAAGGCACTTGCGCTGGAGTTGTGGGATCCCGTGAGGGCATTCGGGACATGCGTAACGTGCGGATGAACGATTGCGGATGCCGTAAGGGTGTGACCGGAGGGATGTCCGATTCCGTGTCCCGTCGATCCAGGAGGTAACGTACTCCTCGGTGGTACCGCCGGAGCTCCTAAGGAAAGTCCCTTCTCGGAATTCTTGGCTAGAGATCCAGGGGAACCGGCGCTCCCCGTAGTCCCAGCACTTCCCGAAGTAGGCTGGCCCACGTGGAGCCGGTTCCTCAAGGTGACCAGTTCCGTGCTCAGACTTCTCAGCCGCTGCTGCAGATGCACTGCTTCGTTCGACGAGGAAGCATCTGAAAGTCCAGAGTGAGAGAGAAAGATACTGAGAGGGTCACTCTAGGAAGTCTAGCCGGCGTGGCAGGTCGCCGAAGGTGCCTCGCCCTTTTCTCTTACGATCTATTCCGCCATTGTATCTCGGCTTAACGGGACTCGGGAGGAGGCCAAACGGCACTCGGACTGACACGAGAGACGAGCAGTCCGTCAGCACTTGGCTGGACAGTCTCGAGCCTGCTCCAAGATTTCGAAACGCACCGTGCTCTTTCCTTCCCATGACCCATTAAGTTTGACACTACCTGGCTCTAGCATGAACTACCCCGCGCTACCTAGACAGCTACCTAGACAGCTACCTAGACCTGACACGCACTCCTTGGCCGCAGAGGGAGACAGGGAGAGAGGGAGAGTCGGCCGGAGCACCGAAAAGGTACTAGGATTAATATAAGCGTAAATCGAGAGAAGGACGCACAGGTATGGAGACAGGTCCTACTACTTGGGAATTAAGGTAGGCAGGTACCTCAGGACTCAATGCCGCTGCGTAGAAACAGGTTTTTTAACGTTGCTACAGTCTCTTGCGGCTAACTTCTCTCACGGGATTTCGCAGGAGATTTATGAACGAAATTGGCTCTGCCGTGTCAGAAGGATCACCACTTAGCTTGGATGCTCTCTTTCGCACCCACGCGCCGCTGTTTTATAAACAATCGGTAGGAAAAAATAAAATATCGAGTTTAGGTTAATGGGTAAGTATCGAGAAGGACGTTCCTGGCTCGTATTATATCCTTATTCTTATTCTTATTGGCTATCGTCATTTGCAAATCGAGATAGCTATCTCTTATTCTTGCAATTTGTCATTTTATAGTCACTTCCTGCTACAGCTTTCGAAACTTTTATTTTATCATCGATTTCTCTTGATCCTCTGTCAATTCCGAAAATACTTCTTCTTTCAGAGGAGAGTGAAAAGGGCCCCAGCGAAACCAGTCGCGCGAGGGGCCTGCACGACCTCGGGGCCTAATCGGATGCAGAGATGCAGAGATGCAGGTTAATCCTCTTGGCATCTCTTTTATAGCATCTTCACGAGTGGCGCAATGGCTTCTCTACGTCCTCCCCGTACGTGGCTGTAGGGCACAGAGTCCGCTGTAGCAGCGGATGTTGTGGCAAACTATGCGTCGGAGAAAGGACGAGCAGAATCGGAAGGAAAAGAAGAGCAGAGGCAGAAGACCTGGGGAAGGACGAGTCTCCTGCGCAATCGAGTCTTCGAGATTCCGTAGGGCAGCGCAACCTGCAACGGCTAAGAGGAGTGTGGTGCGCTGAAGGACTGCTCGATGCCTGCAGCGATGGATTCTCCCAGCACAGCTCCCACTGTGGCTTTGTGCTCTCTCTCTCTCTCTCTCTCTCTCTCTCTCTCTCTCTCTCTCTCTCTCTCTCTCTCTTTCTCCCCTACCGAGAACGAAGAAAGGGATCGCCACGAGTCAAGAAGTAAATCAGCTCCTCGAGAGGATGTAATTCCGTCGACCGGGACAGTTTACTCAGTGCGGCAGGTGCGTGACACGTGACACGTGACACGTGACACGTGACAGTAGACAGTAGAACGAAAGAACCTGCCGAGGTGTCCTCGATACCGTGAAATCGGTTGGTTTCTCAGGGACACGGGACGGCCACTGGCAGGATAACCTCGGATGGCACCTGAGTACCTCCCCAAAGAGGATGATTGTGCTGGGACGGAGTACACGTTGCCGCCAGGTCACTCGATTCTGAGCCGAGTGAAAGCGCCAAAACTGGAATGACCTTGTATCTTGTCAGTCGATGGGCCGGACGATCGATCTCCATTGGTAGGAAAGTCGAGAAGTGTCGACGGACCGCGGGACCTGCCTGGGACGAGTCCCGACAGGAAGTCCCGGCGGGTAGCAGCATCGGCCAGCTATGGGCAAACTTTTGAAACTCGAGTCAAAGAGCACCTGATATTTCCCAGGATACCAACATAGGGGAATACTAGAAAAAAAAATAAAGACAGCATGACTAATAGCAGCAATATGGCTAAGGCGACTACGGCTATGACTGCGGCAATCCCACGCGTCCCGCTAGAAAGCGTGGGCAACTTTTACACCGGGCACCGCATGCGCTCATAATTTTGATGCGAACCACTGGCACAGCGGGAGTGTGCCCGTGCTTCCAGCCATCCAGCCATCCAGCCACGCTGGCCTCTCGCTATGCTACTCATTGGCACCCACTGGCATCTCAACGCCGTTCCAACATCGACTCCCATCCCCTGGCACCTATACTATTATATCTTGGTCCAGGAAAGATGCGCCGACTTACCAAAGAGAATCGACGCTCAAGAGAAGTACGAAGCTACGCGGGCCAGGCTGCTGGCGGATTCTCACGTTAATACGTCCTTTCGATATTTACAAAGATATTGCAAAAGATTCCAAGGATTCCGAAGATTCCCACCTCTCGTAGAACGCAAAGGAAAGGATATCTACCTTGCAGCTTCTTCTCAGTCTCCCAGAACTTCTGCAGCTCCGTGAAGTATTTGTCCAATATGAAGACTTTTGAGAGGCCTAAAGTGGCCATCTCAAATGCTCGAGACTCCAAATGCTGTGAGGCCGATTGCGCAACCACTCCGTTAATCCGTTAATCCGTTAATCCGTTAATTCAATGACGATCCCGAATTTCGTGTGCGCTCGGCACACTCGTCGCCGCACTCGCACATCCTCCCTTCGAGAATCCTGGCAGCGCGGAATTAGCAGAGCAGGATAGCAGAGCAGCAGGAGGAAAGCGGAGAGACGATTGTAGTCAGGATCAGAGGAATGCCGTACGTGTGTGAGTTCTCCTCGTTTATTTCTTTCTTGTTTCTTCGGCTAGGCGCGTGTGTGCCTCAGCATCCATACGTGCTCCATACATCCACTCTCTATCCGATCTTCCAGTCACGAAAGCATCCTTCCCAACTGACTGCTCTCTGGACCAAGTCCCGACGTCCACCGCCCCCCCCCCTGAATCGAAGAAGCTAGTCCAGTTCAGCAGTATCGACGTAGCCGATGGAAACCTGCATAATCTTGCTTACTCTTTGCTAGCGAGATTCGCTTTTGGCTTTGCTTCGGTTTTACTTGAGTTTATAGCTCCCACCGTGAACACTGCACAGCACAACATTCAAGAGAACAACAAGCGAGACACTGCATTGGTCCTAGGCAGGCGCCTGCTCGAAACGTCGACGAAGGCACGTCCTACGAGCGCAGTCATTTGTTTTTCTATTCTCAAAGAATATTCTCGACTATTCTCGACTATTCTCGACTATTCTCGAGAATGCACAACGCGTCAGGAGTTTCCGAGAGCGGTCTCTGACTCGAAGCAGAAAGTTTGAGCAGCCGCGTTCAACTGGGCGTCATTGTTGGCTGGAACCCACCTCCGAGCTCAGCCCTGTCTCTCTTCTAAGGTCGGTTCGTCGTAACGACTCGACCTGCTAGCTAGCTCGCGATGCACGTGTATCGCCTCGAGGTACTTTCTACGTTAGCGGGAACTCAGTATAGCTTGGCCGGAATCCACGAGTCCGGTGGGGACTCGGGAGGCTGGACTGGACCGCTGCTGGATGCTGTAGAAAAATTGAAGGGGCCCTAGACTCCTCAGCGGCTGAATCGGCCGCAACGGCCGCATCGGCTTGCTGCCTCGAATGTGAACTCTCTCGCTCTCCCACTCTCTTATTGCCAAGAGAGTCTTTTTCCTGAGTTCTCTGAGACTCGCGGAGGCCACCACCTCATTCGGCCTCTTCTTCAGTCTCTCGACGTAGGCCAGCCAATCGAAGAGGCTGATTCAAAGAGAATGAACGCGGGAAGGAGAGAGAAAGAGAGAGACAAGGAGGTGACCAGGAGCATCAAAGTCTCCGCGTGCGAATCTAGCGAGCTCGATGCTTGGACCATCCGTCTGTCCTTCGACCTTCCAAACCTTCATCTAACCAAATCTATAGGGGGACCAAATAGGTCCCACCTCCTCAGGACAATCGGAGGCTGCTCCACTGGCTGACGCTGACTTGTCGCAGGAGACATTCGGTATGAACCGACTTGGGTCGCGTTCAGCGGACTAGGAGAAACTGGATCAATGGCGTCGGCAAGTAGATCTTATCGACCGGCGACGAAGCTAGCCAGTGCTGCGTGAGCTGTTGGCTCTTGGTTACAGAAGACGTTCCAAGATAACGCGAGAGCTGGACCGTTGCGCCGGGAGGCTAAAGAAGGACGAGAGAGGAGGCGAACGAGGAAGAGAGGGAGAAGGCAGAAGCAGCTCGGTGCTCGAATCTCGCGAGTTACCTGAACGTCCTGAAGAGCGTTCCGCCTTATAATTTTGATCTACAGCCGCAAGAGGAATCCAATATGGCCGCTGCGGGCGTCCCCGCGTGTCGTAAGCAAAACAAGCGATGCGTCTCTCTCTTTTTCCATTAGCTGCAAACGTAGCCGCTTCACTCCATCCTTCACCTTTCCTCCTCGCTCTCCTCGTCACGAAGCACCAGCGCCTTCCACCGCCTTCCACCGCCTTCCTCAGTGAGAGCCACTCTGCTTCTAGCCAAGGGAAGAGTCGTCGAGTGGGGAGGAGGAGTCCCCGAGAATCTCCATGAGAGCCCTCCGGGCCCCCTGAAACTCCTGGGACCGAGGACCACCCCCTGACCCCACTTCGCCCAACTTTCCTCTCCTCTGCTACGACGGCCGATTAACTTTATTCTCGAGCGAGCACAAATTTCCATGTTTCTCACTCTCTATTCACTCTTTAAGTCATCATCATCATCCTTGAACGGGTTCTCTCGATTTATCACTAAACATATTTCGAAGTGCGAAGCCCTCGAAATTTACTTTAGTCCGTTGCTCACAATTAACGCTAGAAGGATAACCTGCCAATAAAGCTTTTCCACAGGAGCAGACTACCTGCCAGGTAGATCGACCTCTCGTCGATGACTCTTGCCCTAAGGTAACGCACCAGAAGGAAGGCGGCGTACGAGTCCACCCCCTGACCCACGAGAAAGTAAGGTGTCAATGGGATATCAAGTGTCGGAAGGAATTCGGGCCTGGTGTTTAGTGTCCACGATGTTGACTTTGCGACAGTGCCTAATATTTTGCGGTAGAGAACACTAGCGCGCGGCCGAGCACATTGTTGCTCTCTGAGGATTCCATTGGATTCCATCCGAGCGAAGTGGAGACACTTTAACTTCTGGTCGGTAAGGCAGGCACCGATCTTTAGAACCATAACCGACGGACACCGGAATGCCGGTTATGCCTTCAAATGAAAAAGCGACTGTACCACCGAAGATATCTTACCGATCTCGCGGGCCACGATCGCTTCGAACTTCAAACTCCATTATCCGTCGTGAATAACGTTCTGTCTTTCGCAAGATTCCCTAAAGTCCACAAGTCATTCCCAGAGGCAAAAGTCGTCCCCGTATCACTCGGATGCTGCTATTACTACGAACATAATTTATGTACTATTCACCGTTTCTCGATTGCTGATCTCACAGTAATCAAGCTAATCAGAATTATAGGAACGGAAGAAGAATGATCGATTTCAACACTTTCCCGCGGAGGCGTGTCAAGGTGGTATTAAGGCATCGACCTGTACTTGTGAGAATCCGAAATAGGAAAAACGCAGGATTGGCTTAATTAAATCCCGTGGCGAAAGAATGCACAGAATATGCACTTGTCCGCGACGCAACGATCTGTCGACTTTTATAAAATATTGAAATTTGTAAACTCGATCGAAGATCTAAGAAAGAGAAGCGAACGTGAGTCGATGACAAAAGAGCCGAAAAAAATGGCTGGTCTCGGTCTTTGGTCTTTGCGAGCCAGCAACGAATCAGAAATCGGTAACCAAGGATCGGCAGACAAAAACGCATCGGCCCAATGTCACCAGGTGACGGATGGCCGTCGTACTGCGTCGCGATGCGTCGCACTGAGGCTCGATAACTCGCCAATTCGGACTCCTCTTCCCCCTCCAGCTGTCCGCCGTTCTGATGCTGTCTCCTGAATTCCTGAAGGCCTCGATTCCCAAATTTCCGAAATTCCCAAGCTTCACAAAATTAAGCTAATTTTACAGTTTAACCGAACAAGAGTAAAAACGAGACAAGGAGCGGGCAAAGATTGGCCTGCAAACGTGATTTACTAATATAAAAATGGAGAATTTACGTGAGTCTGGTTTTTTCAACTCTTCATTCTCAGGCCGTTTGCATTAGACTATTATCGAGGATCGTTCCGATGATTCTAATGATTGAGTAAATTGAGTAAATTGAGTAAATTGAGTAAATTGAGTAAATTGAGTAAATTGAGGAAAGATTGTAAATGAGAAATCGTCGTGTAAATGAGGAAGGCCGTCGACGCCGAAGAGGAGGACGAGTCGACTATATTTTCCAGTTATCTCTGCAGTTATTCGATGGACCCCAAAGAAAGAGATCGAACTTTCGGTTTTTGTCCGACTACGGGATGCCCTGATTGGTCGGTCCAGCTCCGGGGACATCTCCTCCCTGACGAATTCCTTTATCTCGCCTCCTCTTCGATTCTTCCTTTTCCTCTCCCTTCACTCTTCTCATTCTTTCTCTCTGATGCAGACATTGTGCCGCCCGTGTGGATATGATTGGCTGCACTGAGCTCCTCGTTAGCGTAGCCAGCTAACGACTCGACCCGTCGGCTGCGCTAACAACTTAAACTAGAACATCGAGCATAGAGCACAGAGCCCGAACGATGACATCGAGAATGCGCGAGAACGTTGAACTGCGCGATGCGTGAGAGACGCAGCCGATGGGGAAGGCAACAGGATTAAAGAAGGGAGATTCCTCTACAGTGCGCATAGGCCCCTCGAGAAACAAAACTTCATCGCGCGTCTTCTCCTTCGTATGGAGGATTATCAGGCGACTCTCTGCTTATTTTCGGCTCCTTGGCTTTTCATCGTCTAATTGACCGGACAATTATATCGATTCGTTCGGCTAAGCACTCTCCCCGTTGACGTCGAATGATGGATCGTTCGAAGTCATCGGCAGCAGCCTTCGACGCGTCACTTGCCACTTGCCACTTGCCACTTGCCACTTGCCACACGCGTCGGCGGCCTCTGCTGTCAACACATTTCCGTCCTCCTCCATACCGGAACCGAGTTCGCACGCAACGCGAAGATTCGACGAGGAACGAGACAAAAGTCGCGAGGTCGGGTTCCTTTTGCGCGCTAGCCGGGGAGGCAAGGGGGGATCGCAGGAAATGATCCAATAACAGGAACTATTAATTAATGACATTGACTCCTACGGCCAATAGGCCAATACCGATCTAGCAGGAGATCGAACGAAGCAGAAGGCATTCTGCCTTCGCCTCCAAGGATTCAGGCTTGTGATTTACATTGATCCGACTGAGCCGACCGGCAGTGCGTCGCTCGCCGCTCGCCGCTTGCCCAACCCCCTCCGACTCCTTGACTCTGAGCTCTCCCGATGTAGCTTCAGGTTGGCTTCAGGTTGGCTTCGGGTTGGCCCTGATCTCAAATTAGACGGGTCCTGTGTGCTCGGCAATAGAGAAACACCCCATTCCCGCGATGACACTCCCCAACCCTTCGCATTTAATTAAATTCCTGGGAGAACCTTTAGAAGCTTTTTTGCGAGACTTGGGCGCCTACGCACACTCGTCCTCGCACACTAATTGACGGACGAATTAATTAGCGGGAGTGATCGATCGAGTGTCGTCATTTTCTCGCTTACTTATTTTAGGACTCGCACGGCCGTCAACCTTCCGTCCTAAACGCGGTTAGACGAGACATCCGGTAGTTTCTCGTTTGCTCGGCTACTCGCGCGCTCTCTCCCCAGCCAAGGACGACCTGAGCCTCGCTCTGCTCCAATTCGAGTGCCGACGAGGACGAGGACGAAGCCCAGGAGGACTTGATTCGCGTCCGTGTTTCCCTTTTTCGAAATCTCAAGCAGTTTTCAAATGAGCCGGATAATCGCAGGTTCCGGGTGTCAGCTCCAACTATGCAATTGTTTATTTCGAGCAATGATACTTTGCATGAAAAATGCAGGCGCGATATGCAAATGTATGGAAAGCACAGTGACAGATATCTCAGCGTGCTCGGGTGCTCGGGTGCCCGGGTGCCCGGGTGGCTGATTGTGAGGTTAGCAGGGTTCGTATGCCCTCCTGCATAGTTATTCGTAGCAACCCTCTCCCAGCGCCCCACCCCCGCGCCCCTTCAAAATAAGAGAGAGAATGAAGGTGCGAGTGAACGAGTGAGCAGAAGAGTGAAGAGACGAGTCGTAGTTGCAGTTCGAGTCGTAGTTCTGGTTGTAGCGCGCTGCGCCTACCGGACAACACCTACGGCCGCTCGGCGCTACTCGGCTAGCTGCCCGCCTAACGCCTGGCGATAACTCACGAGCGAGCTATAATTATCATACTGTGTAATTGTTAATGATTGCACCATTGTTGCCATGACTCGCAGTAATTAATGCAGTGCCAAACCAGCCGCAGAATCCCGTCTCACGCGATGCGACAATTGATTAGGAAACTCGAAGGAAGTGGGATGTTCCCCAATATGCTTAATCGCCAAGAATCCCTCGACTGCGGCGGCCTGATATTCCGGCTGTAACAGTCGGCAGACTCTGGATCCTCTAATTCCTCTATAATTCTTTCTCTCTGATCACGCGAACCCAACCCTCCTCTCCTCCGCTATCTTGCAATCGCAATCCTTGTGACCTTATAATTTTTCGTAAGTGCGGGGCACGTCGATTGCCTTCTTTCCTCCATGTAAAAGCACAGTGAAGTTGCAGCGGTGCACAAGGAAAAGGGAGAAGGAAAAGGCAAAAGCAGCGACTCGCGTGGACCGCCCGGGAATCGAACCCGGGTCACAAGACTGGGAATCTTGCACGATACCCCTACACCAGCGGTGCTCTTACGTAATCACCAACGTTCGAGCTTCACGATCCCTTGTGATTCGACAAAGTAGATGACTTTAATGAACCAAGTAATTATCTAGACATCTGGGCATCTGGGCATCTGGGCATCTGGGCATCTGGGCATCTGGGCATGTCGACTGAATGTCAATCGATGATACACGTTCACTTGCACGTCGTCCCAGATCGATCGATTGACATTAGAGCAGCAAATTACTGAGAGTTTCGAAAAAAGCAAAGAATCGGATGATTGAATATCAAAGATGGAAGGAAGGAAGGAAGAAATGATAAATTATGGAAGCAACAGCTGAACGCGCAACGTCCGCTTCATTTTGCACGATATAGTTAACGATCAGCAGTGAAGCCTATGAGCTCTGTGAAGCCGGTGAAGCCCGTGAAAGTTGCGAGGCGGTTCCGGCTTTTTTGCTGGCTGGCGGCCATTAGTAACGGCTCGCGGTCATTAGGAATCCCCCTCGATTTCCCTTGGGTTATAATTGCTATCGTCGGCCCTGTTTCTCAAATGCAACTCAGGTCAAGGCTGCTGGATATACTAATTACCAAAGAAAACTGACAAACGACAACAACTGTTTTATAGGAAATCTATTCGACCTTGACCTTCCGCGTAGGCATCATGCGTGGACCAGCCAGACATTTCCTTGCGTGAACTTAGTTCCGCTCCGCACTGATTCCGGTAATTAGTAATGACTCGTTGGTAATGAAGCTTCCATTATAGCGTCTAGCGTTGGTTAATTAGGTAGCCCCTTGATTTATTATGATTCGAGATAGCCCCACATGCCCCGGCAATCCTCAGGGATACAAACTTGCTCCCAACAAAAAGCCGATTCATAGCTCGATCCCTCCATCCCTCGATCCTTCGATTCCAATACTTGGCACCAGATGATGCTTCAAACCGATACTGGCATCCGGTACGTTGCTACCTATCTAGCTAAAGAGTGGCCCCCTCGCCCCTTTCTCGAAGTTCCCTGATCCACCTTGCGACGAACTCATTCCCCGCATTCCCCTCTTGCCCCTCTTGCCCCTCTTGCCCCACTTTCCCGTTGTCGCTCTGATTCCTCTAGTTAGATCCACGAGTTTCAAAAGCTTGACATTCAAAGAACGAACGTTTCTACTAAGAGAGTGAGTACTTACGTCCGGTGTCTCTGGAGGAGAGTCGCTGAAGAAGCCACGTTTGCAGAGCAAGTCTCTCTCGATGTCGACAGAAAAATTCCGGTCGAATTCCGTGTCGTTTGAGGAAGTCGTCGCATTTTCGAAAAGTCGTCAGGGCTCTAGCAGCCTCTGCCTCTATGTCGATCTCAAGGTCGTCAGCGTCGTGGTCCAGCTGGTCGACCTCGTAGTCGCAGTTGTCGGAATGTACGTTGTCACTGCAGTCAGTCTGGAAGAAGCTGCGTCTCGAAGACTCTTCCCGCTCCTCGTACGTTTCATCGGGCAGAAGCATTCCCATTGTTGGCACTCTTGTCTTTCTTTTCGAACTCGCTCGTGCGGCGGCGCACCTGATCGTGCTGAGCGTCCTGAGCCGATCCTTCCCCTGGCAATGAGTTCCGGACTGACAATCGGGAGTCCGTCCACAGCACATATTAGTGAGGGACGTTCCTCAGAGGGATGAACCGACGGATGAACGAGGGATGAACGAGGGATGAACGAGGGATGAACGCGCGCGCGCCCTCGAATCCTCGCTGGCCGTCCAGGCGACACTCGCGATGCACTCGGCAGGAGGTCTTCCTTTGCGGGGAAAATTCAAGTAGTCAGACGTAATCAGAAGTAACCGAAAGTAAGCAGAAGTAGCTATAAGAACTGCCTGCGGATTTTGGCAGCGCGTTGCTGTGCGGCGAGGAACAGCGAAATGCACGTCTTTAAGGTCAACGCAGGCGTTTTGTAGTCAAGTAGAAGCAAGCCTGTGATTAGGGCCTGAACGCCTTAGGGCCCTATAAACGCCCACTAGGCCCAACGAGAGGGGCCCGCAGTCAGACTTCGGGAAGAGTCTCGGTGCATTGCAGTACGTGGCAGTGAGTTGCGCGTGGGAACTCGTGCGGTCGTCTATCGTCTCTCTCAAAGCTTCGAGGAGTTCCTCGAGATACGTGTGAGGCGATAGTCGACTGCAGCCGATCGGTCGGATGCTTTTTTTCAAAAGTAGACCCCAAATTTCGAAAAGTTTCCAGGGACCCGGAGGTGGGGTAATTGCGTCTCGTTCTTCGATATTTTTTTCCCTTTGAGAGTGGGAGGTGTCCTCCGCCCCCCCCCCCCCCCCCCCCCCCCC
>NW_014332892.1:4110164-4115307 GCF_000341935.2 Cephus cinctus | reverse complement strand
CCGTGTTCCACCCTTCGCCGTGGCGCATTCCCTTAAATCTGTTAACCGAACGCGGATCGAATGACTGCGCTCAGATGGGTAACCGAAAATAGCGAGCACCGCAGCCCTTGCGGGGCCCAGCGGAGCTCGAAGCAGCCAGCCACTCGCTGAACCATTGGACCTTCCAATTGTTCAGAGATCCAAGCAATCTGCGGTCGGTCTACCTACTGGGCAGGCCACTGATAATCGGCGTACATAGGTGAATAGCGAGACTGCCGGGCGCGCACGGTAGCTATAGGCACGGTAGTATAAGAAAAGTAGGCTACTGCTGATCCCTTTGTGACGCAGCCCCGCGAGTTTCTCGATATATCGCGATGGCGTGTTTTCAAGCGCTCACGAGTCTCGTAACCGGGTAACCCTGACCTTTGCCCTCTCGCGTTTGCTTCGTGCTGTACCTTATAATTAAGGGGTCAAGATCATGGGAGGGAGCTGCACGCTGCACCAAACTTGCCACACCTTCCCAGCTCTCGAGGGATCCCGTCGATTTCCCAAAGAAATCAGCGAGAGCGAATAAGCAGCGCGATGCAAATGGTGGCCATATGTATAGATATAGGAGATTCGGCCATATTAGCCAGGATCCTTGGGAGTGACAACCGGTAAGCGAGGGCGAGCGATATATAGGGTGGTATAAACGGAAGGAGGAAGGAGAAAAGTTATAAAGTCGTGAAGCGGTGGGAGCCGAGGGACAGCAAACGATTATATTCAATTGGCTGTATGTTAATGATCGCGATAGGAAAGTCCATTAATAACGTCAGACTAAAGACGATCTCGCGAGGGACGCGCGGGTTAAGGATGCATGCGACGGAGTGCTGATAAATTACAAGGGGTTTATTCCTAGGGAGTCCCGCTGCGCGTCAGTCGCAGGAGCCGAGTGACGTTGCGCAATGACCGTCTAGCTACTCCGTGAAATAAGGAAAGCGTCGAGATCCTCGGGTCACCGAGACCCACGCGCACCGCTCGAGCTCTAATTAAATCTCCCGCGGGCTCCCTCGGGCTCCCTCGGGCTCCCTCGGGCTCCCTCGGGTTCTCTCGGGTTCTCTCAGGCGGTGGTGGGCACAATGATTTCGATCTGTCCTCGGATAAGAGAAAGAGCGCTTGCTGTTAGGCTTGCGTTAAGGCTATCCTTGTTTCTCGTTGTTGTGCATCCCCAAGAGTCCAGGGAACACGGCCTTAACGATTTCTCCTCCGATAAGACTCCTGCCAGAGGTAGACTCATATAGGCCGCACGCACACCTAACGACTACTTACGGGCTAATCTTTAATCTTAGATCCGTCCTCCTATCCGCCCACGTTAATTCGCGCTCGCGACAGCCACAACGATTACGATTACGCTCCGTCAAGCTGCAGAGGTCGTCTCCTCTGTCCCTGCAGCTGAACCACTCTCTCTCTCTCTCTCTCTCTCTCTCTCTATCTGGACCAGCATGGATCCCGGAACGAACGTCCCATTGCACTTGCCAAGGGTGTGCAGGAAGACGGGGCCAGTCCGGGTTGCTCGGGCTTGTCGGCTTTACCGGCTAATCTCTCATCTTCCAGATTCCTCTTCTGCCGATGGTACAGAGGCGGTCGACGAATTTGCATTCGCAATGGCAATAATCCTAACAATTACGAGTTTGGCGGTTCCGCCCGACGACTCGGCACGACGCTAATTGTTGGGGAGTCGGCGTCGCCGCCTGATTTATTCACTTTTTCTCGCTCCCGTAATTTGCAGAACCTGCACAACCATCGAGATCCCGACGCTCGATCTCATCGCCGCTGTCCGCGAGTCTCTCGTTTCACTCATTTGGCAATCGAGCTCAAATCTTCCGGAAGATTTTCCCGTCGAACGTTCCATGGGAGCTCGCAAGCCGGACTCTCCAGATTTCCATCCAGATTTCCATCCAGATTTCCACGTAGGATTGAGTGGACGTAAGACGTGGAGGTAAGAGGAATAGTAAGGTAAGGACGCTCTGCGGGGCACCGAGAACGTACAAGGCGAATAGAGAGAAGCGGGCTCGCCACGCCATTGTATTGTAATACCGTTTAAACTCGAGCAGGTAATAGGCTGTGCTTACAACTATTTAGAATGTACCGGGTGCTCCGCAGGAATAAATCAGACTCCGGTGCGCCAGGGAAATCGAAGTATCGTGTCACGAGGGTCTTATTCTGTCAAGGGGAGGAAGCTGTTGGCTAGGTGACGTGGGTGGGAGGGCAAAAGTCTCGTCTTTCGAATGATCATCGAAATCGACCAAACGACTGCGGCTGCTCCAGCAGCATTCCCGGACAAGAGTTTTAAGTTTCCTCGGATAACTAATCCTCTTAGAGTCAATTTACGGCGATCGGAATTCACCTCAAAATAGAATTCAAATGCGAGTGGGATTTAATCGCCTCGCCTTGTGCCCCCCCCCCCTCCCCCCTCTTTACTAACCTTGTCAACCGCTAAGCTGTGTAAGTGAAATTCCCCGAGTAAAAAGCCAATAAATTATCTAGCGCCGAGAAGTAGAATGGACCGATTTCCCTGCTCGGCTAGAGGAAAGTTTCGAGGCGCAACGTCGGACAAAGCCAAAGGAAAACGAACAGGAGAACGAACGCAGGGAAGGAAAGAAGAGAGAGAAGCCGGACAATTAAATGGATGAAATCGGGGGTGGCGGCCAATGAACGTCCAGGGTCGGCGGACGGCTGCGTCAGCTGTGTCAACTGTCAAGAAGGAAGCAACGAGAGCATCCTAGCCTGGAAGGTGGAAGGTGGAAGGTGGAAGGTGGAAGCTGGAAGGTGGAAGGTGGAAGGTGAAAGACTGGAAAAGAAGCGCGAGCTCTCGCGCGACACAAATCATTGGTCAAGCGGACGTTTATCACCGGCAAAGGGACACATGAATGGACCGTAACGGACGGGCTCGTTTTTGCTCCTGGAAATTTCATTCCCTTTTATTTTCTCTTGAAATACGTCATAGTTAGCGCGAATCCTCGCAGACTGGAAAAGGTTCGAGCGAGGCAGCTTTGTGCTTCCCGCGCAGTTCCCTCCTCGTCCCTGCCGGCGCCCTTCCCTACGGACCTTGCGCTTCGCCGCGATCAGCTAGCCAGGTACACAAGTTTTTGCCAGCGTGAACGAGCCTTAAGCTTTTTGCCGCTATCAACGAATTACATGATTCTATTAGGAATACGCAGCCCCCGAGCTGCGCGTCTCTTCTCGTGGAACACGCCTTCCCTTGCGTATTACGCCATTACGCCATTACGTCATTACGTAATTACGTAATTACGCTTCCCCCCGCGTTCCCTTGCCGCCTCCTCGGGACCCTCCCCGCTCCTCCGCCAAGTGCCACTACTGATCCAGTTCATAGCTGCGCGGGTCTCGCGTTTCCGCAGGTGCGAATCTATCAGATTAACAGGACGAGCGTACAAAAGAAATATCTCGACTGGAAGCCTGGAGTGTATTTGCGGACGTGGCAGACGAGGCAGACGAGGCAGACGAAGCACCTCGCGTGAACAAAATGCACAGAGGGTGTCGAGTAAAAACGGAACGAGTGGAATAATTAATTGGAGCCAGCATCGAAGGTGCTCGATGCTGGCTAATTGAGTGAGTCTCTCGCTTTGATTAATCGTTCGATCAGCGGCTTTCCTTTTCAGCGCCGGAAAGAAGATCGCAGGGACGATCGTGTTGCGATGTCGTGCACCTTGAGAATTGCGCAACCGAGGAATCATGCCTGATCGCGGACATCGGTCCCGAAGAATCCAAAGAATCCAAAGAATCCAAAGAATCCAAAGAATCCGTCTAATGGATTAAAACGCATTGGCGTTGATCGGTCTCTCTATCGCAATGGAAAACTTTTTGTAGATGCAGCAGCTGCCATCTGACTATTCCTCGAGAGCACGAGTGCCTTTTGTTTTCCCAGCTTCTTCCGTGAAGAAGACAGAAAGGAAGGAGCGAGTGTGAAACATCTGGAATTTCCATCGTCACCTAAGATCGATCCGACGGCCGAGATGTTAGCGTCGAGTCATCGTGATCAATGATCGAGCCTCCAGGATTGAGGACGAAGAGCTGTGCAGCCTCTTGGAAAAGTCGACTCTCGGTTGTCAGATCGGGCAGACTTCCCGGGCGCGAGTGCCCTCTGTCCAACTGATATGACGCTGATTGTGATATGCAAATTGGCGGGAACTCTGCCTAATGAATATTTGCTTTGCATAGGAGGGACAGAATGGGATCGACGCGAGGCGCCGATCGAACGTATAATTTTCGAATTAAAGTCCCGATCGAATCGTTAAACAGTCGACCGATGCAAATCGACGAGAGAGACTCTTCCCGCCTCTGTCTCTGCGTTCCGCGTAACGAGGTTACGAGAACCAGGGATGTTGTCCGTTTTTTTCTTTTTTTTTCTTTTTTTTTTTTTTTTTTGAAACTTTGCATGAAAAAAGAAAAACAAATACAAACGACCAATCGCGCACAGAGCCCTCATTCATTCATGCTGTCATTCGCCGAGTACCTGTACGAAGATTGAGTTTCATTCACGCGCAATGCGATAACACCGATTGCGATACTTACCAGCCAGACACTCGCTCGACGTCGACGACAACCAAAATAGAGCCCGCCCGACACGCTGCGTCTGGCTGCGTCTGGCGGCGTCTGGCGGCGTCTGTCTTAATTAACAAAGTCGGAAGTGTCGAGTGCCCGGTCGCTCTCAAGTCTTCCGTAATCACTCTTCGGCAAGGAAAGACTTAACATTTGACAAGGTGGTGACACTGCCAAAATTACTAGCACTATCACTGCCACTGCCATCGTCACAGTCACTGTCATCTCTCGAGCCCTTGAAATCATTATCACCATACCGCAGGATCCACTGACGAAACTTTGACTGGCCGACCACTCGTTCTTCCAGGAACAGTACTAAAGTATTAAAGTATTACTAGAGACGCTTCGAAAGAAACTGCCGGTTGGCCCCCCCCAGACATTCAGAGGCAAAAGGTGAACTAGCGTTTCAGCATTTTTCGAGCAAGCGAAGAAAATGCACCAAGACACGCAGCTGCTACCGGTGGAACTGCCACTCGAAGACAGGCCAAACGAAGTACTGCTGAAGAACGAAGAGAAGCTACGAGGAGGAGAAGGAGAAGGAGAAGGAGGAGGAGGGGGAGGGGGG
>NW_014332892.1:4107874-4109757 GCF_000341935.2 Cephus cinctus | reverse complement strand
GGAGGGCGGAGGCAAAGAGCGAGAGAAGGACGCGGCCGAGGACGAAGATCGGATGCGCCTCGCGTGTGTCGCCGTCCTAGCTGCGTGGCGAGCAGGATGCGAGCAGGATGCGAGCAGGATCCAAGGAAGCGAAGAATAAGGAATAAAGGACGGGACGCTCGCGGGCGGCAGATCGCGGCCGGGGCAGCCGAAGAAACGAGAGCTCGAATGGTCGCGAAGCCAGAGGGAAAGATGTGGCCCAAGGTTAGGGGTGCGGTTGCTCGTGCGGTTGCTCGTGCGGTTGCTCGTGCGGACGAGGCGAAGGAACGTAGCGATGCGTAATGATGAGCACGGGAGGTGCGAGTCTAAGGGATCACTGAGATCAGGAGCGAGAGCAGCGAGAAGAACCGACCCAATGGAAATTAGCTGGACGCTGTCCGATGACGTCATCCTTGACAACGCCATCGCGCATTAACACCTGATTAAGGTAATTTCGCTAAAAGCCAATTAGGGGCTCACCGAAACAGCCGATTTTATTGTAGTTTGGGTGCCCTTTGATTCGCTTCGATTCCTCCACTTTCTAACTCAGCAGTCGCCGTCTGGAAACCATAAAGAATCGAGTATAGGGTGTCATGCTAGCCGGAAGTGGCGTCATTCGAAGTAGAAGTTTCTTTCTCTACTTTGCGCACTCGGTATGCTGCCTGCGAGAATCAATTACCGGGTACATAAGATTCCTTCTTCTTGAGAGTCAACGTGATAAATTATAACAGAGCGGAAGTCTAACGCTAATAAATAATAATAAAATGAGTTTGAAGCAGCTTTCGGTCTTCGAGATGCGAAAACCACCGGAAATCATCTCGTTGAGAAAATAACGAACTCACAGTCGCCTGATTACCGCGCATCGCTGGGAGATGATGGCGTTTGACAATGAGAGAGAGAGAGAGAGAGAGAGAGAGAGAAAGAGAGAGATACAAGCAACCAGGGGCAGAACGAGGAGCAGCGAATGATCAAGGAAACCCTCTGCGGCAGCACTTGAATTAATGTGACTGCGGATTCGCAATTTGTCACGAGGGCAGCCTAATTTCTATGAGGTCACAAAGTCGGAAGTTATGACGAGGAGGACATTACGCAGTCCTACCACCTCAGCCTCGTGATGCGTGATGCGTGATGCGTGATGCGTGTCTACCTCGAATTCGAGTGGCTGGCAAAGAGCAAAGGAGCTCGCGTAGGTTAACGAGACTCCTACGACATCCGCCTGCATGCTGATGTTTCAGGGAAACTCGGCGCTGGGCGACGGGTCGCGTCTCGAAGGCACCCCAATTATCCGCAACATCTATCGGGGGGATCGGGGGGGTCGGGGGGAGGGATGAATTCCAACGAGGCCGACCGAACCAACTCCTCGATGACTTCGGAAGGATATCCGTCCGGACGGAATGGCCGGCATTACGCTCTTTCTCTCTCTCGGAGAATCTTCGAATTTCTGAGAACTACCCTGAAGATGATATCCTGATAAGATCTAAGATTATCGGAGAGGTCGAGGCGATCGCTTTGTGGGATGTCCGTTATCCATACCGTTAGAGAGATTAGGAATAGGTCAGCCCAGCCGAAGGAGCCAAGATCAAGATTCAAGATTAAAGATTCAAGATTAAAGATTCGAAATTCCCTGGCGAGTATCTTCCCCCATTATAAGTAAATATAAGTAAATAAACTACATATAGATACGGAGATTGATACTGCTGATTCGAGTCAAAGTGATAATTGCGGGAGCCTCAGTTTCTGAACGGGCAACGAGGATCTCAAGTTCGCTGAGGAAGTCGATGAATAATGGGGAATAATGGGAAGTAATGGGGAGTAACGGGAAGTAACGGGGAGTAATGGTGCATAACCTAACCTGCAGGGGCGGG
>NW_014332892.1:4070479-4107540 GCF_000341935.2 Cephus cinctus | reverse complement strand
GGGGGGGAAGGGGAGGGGAGGGGGGGTGAAAGAGATCGAAGTCTCCTGTTATTCCTTCCACCAGTCTGAATCTCCAGACTTCCTACCATCCCCAAGTCGGGAAGAATTTTGAAGGCGTATCTAGCGCGCGCATCATCCCATGATGCATAGAGTGCTGCTGCCCCTTATCTGGCAGACACCCGTTATATTAATCTTCCTGCGAGACTTAAACGCTGCTCGTGGCAAACTTTTATGAGATACGCATTCGTTATCCGCAGCGTAAGTATAGCGGATACGTTCTAGTATGTTGGCTTCTAGCTATACCAATCCGCCCTCCTGTAATTCGATTATTATTCTCAAGTTATCACGAATGGCGCATCTGACGAAACTGATAGTCCGATATTCCGATATTCCGATATTCCGATATTCCCATATCCGGATATCATGATGTATTGTACGATAGCAGCACAGCTGCGCGACGACGTTTACACGCACCCCAGGCCACTCTGCAAAGGGACTCGATACCTATCGATCTATGATCCAGCCATCCATCCACATTCTCTTGTGTCCTACAAGGTCTCCAAGTTCAAGTGACATCTTTCAATGCATATAAAGCGGCGGAGTGGCACTTTCGGTATGTCATTTTGCTCTGATTGGGTTGTGATGGGTTCTGATGGGTTGTGATGGCTCGTTAGGTTCGATTGCGGTTCGATTGCCTTTTTCTAGGGATCAGAGAAAAGAAGGTTTATTCCCCCGGTGGCTTTCCATAGCTCGAATTCCTTTGTGGCAGCATAACAGGGCAAAAGTCGAGAGGCAGAGAGGCAGATAGATACACAGAGAGATGGATGAGGAGAGAGAGAGAGAGAGAGAGAGAGAGAGAGAAGGGGAAGGGGAAGATAGAGGAGGACGAGGAGTCTCGCCAGAATCGCTGCTGAATTATCCCACCACTCGAAGAGAATTCTTCTATCGGACTCTGCACTGAGTGAGACTTACATCGGAGATGTTTGAACAAAGATTACCGCATTCTTAGATTTTCTCTCGGGACGGAGATTAAATCTGTACACGAGAGCAGTCGGCCCGGTGTCATTTTTTAGTCTCCTAGTAACCCGACACCGTCGGCCGTTTTCATTGTAAGACTAGACGAGACGCGGCGAATAGTCCAACGACTGTCTAATCTACCTGGATCCAGCTTTTTACATATATATGCGTATAAAATTTGAGGCGAAAAGTCCAACGCGTTGATTTGTCTCTTCTTCATTTTTCATCAATTACGCTCGAGATAAAGTGAAGTTCTTCCCCCTTTCCGTCCAACATATGTTCCTCCTCCTATTGCTTCTACTGCTCCTCTTTTTCCCACGTTTCAGTCGACAGCGTCGCTTTAACGCGATAACGACGCCGGTTTTGTCGGCTATGACGATCATTTCGATTCTCTAGAAGAGAAGGACGCTGTTCAGTCTCATCGAGAAAGAGAGAGAAAGAGATAGGATAGAAGAGAAGAGAAGAGAATAGAAAAGAGAGAGAGAGAGAGAGAGAGAGAGAGAGAGAGAGAGAGAGAGAGAGAGAGATAAGCTCTCGTGTGGAGAAGAATAGTAATGCAACAGAAGACAGAGTTAAGGACTTTGGCTTTGCCAAGTCTAAAGGAAGGCCCTAGAAGAAGCCTGAAGAAAATTTCGAGACGCTGCTGTCCCTCCTTTCCCGCTGCCAACCCTCTATGGACAATGAGACTGTATAATGTCAATAGAGTGATGCGGCTGAAATACCGGATAGGCAGCCTAATGACAGCCTTCACAATGAAATCATTTTCATAAATTTAAGTCCAAAGCTCGCTTAGTCATAACTCTACGCGAGTTTCCTTCCTTCCTCCCGTCGACTCTTGCTCCCTCAGTGTCTGGGAGGCATAATGGACCAATTACCACATCTCGGGAGCATATCGTACGCACTGAGTACATAACGCGCAGTCATAGATTGAGTTTGATCTTAACAACAATGATGTCTCTCAGTCCTAGACGACTTATTATCAAGACAAATAGTAGAACTCGTCAAAAATATGAACAACTGCATTGATGCCTCGTCATCTTCCAGGGAGAATATTAACGTGCTTCCTACATTCGATCTTCTTCTCTTTCTCTGATATTTTTTACATTTAAAAAGATTCTCAAGTCTATGGCTCTTAAAATCGTGTGGGTTAATGAAGGTAGCCCTAATGTGAAGTAATATTAGAGAAATGACGAATCTCTTACCTGTACGGTATCAGAAATTGACTTCGGTCTTCGTTTCTACTTTCCATTGTCAAGCTACACCATGCACAGAACATATTTTCAAGACTCGCGATTGCGGATTGGCTGCAGGAGCTCATGCAAACTGATGGCACTAGAAGAAAAACGTTAGCTGTGTAGAGCTCTGAGAGCTACAGTCGGTTACAATGCTCCGCGAAAAAAAAAAAGAAACATAATCTAAGAAAAACTGAGAATCGACGTTCCAAACAATACTTCAGATTAATGTAGGTAAATTTATGCAAAAAGTTTAACTGAAAAAGTTGTAAGAAACAATAAATTTGTAAAGTTGCACTTTTTAAAACCATTGTTTTTTCAATATGCTTTCTCTTGAAGTTTCGAGCGAAAAAATTATCCAGCTATATGACTGATCACCACTTTTCACGCTTCCCACTTTTTCACATCTTAATGATGACTATTGGACAGTATGCGTTGTCTAGATTATTATTAAGCTATCATGTATACGAACAATAAACCTAAGAACCAATTTTAACCTACAAACTTTGGACTCTTCTCATAGTATAAGTACTTCAGGATCTTACGATGATGGAATGATCACCAACGGCAGAAGAGAGGTCGGTGACGTACCGACCGCGCCAACGCGATTGGTACCTCCACAAGCCACTAGGTGAGGCTACAGTGGTTATTCGCCACCGAGCGAAAGACATGGCGATAAGGATACAGTCCTTACATGTATGCCGACGGGGCGATATCCTAGTCAAACAGCAAATAAATAAAGAAATTGATACTGTTCATATGTGTTAACGTGTATGCGATTCTTCATTTACTGTTTTCGGTATCTCATGAATTATCCCGTGGGTCAGTTTGAACGGACGAAGTTTTCCTGTCCCTCGCAATTATACGTATACGTATACTTATAACGTTGAGTGTAGATAGGTACCGATCTACACTCAACGCTTATAATAACCTTACAGATTTATTAATTAAGCGCAACCTATTGGATAAGTTTGGAACTACGAATGCTCGAATGAAGTATATTATAATCGTGCAAATTTCTGGTGGAAGACACAAAAGTAATTCTGTCAGGAATCAATGAAGTTAGGCTATAATTCCTCGAAGGAATTAATTTTCTCAATCAGGTTAGATTTTTACATATGCATCAAATTTTAGTAAAGTTACTGATATATGATCGTTTCATGAAGAGTACTTAACTGGCAGATATGTCAAATTCGCTTGTACAAAAAAGTCTGGAATTGTTTGGTTACGAGAAAGATTCCAAACAAGGTAAACGTGAAGCGAGCACGACGTTAAAAAAAATTGAAATGTAATGTTGCTTGTCGTCCATGTACATTCGATAACGTATTCAATTTTTTAGGTAAAAAAAGAAAGCTCAAAAGATACCGGGGTGTATTGGATTTAATTCCAACGCAACACAAGGTTGTTTCAAAGCGTAAAAAGTCTGGTAAGTAGAAATTTTTAACTATAATGATAATTGATACCTTAACTAAAATATCTTCACTAACTGTCAATTTATACCTTAAATTATAGATGACAATATAGTTATAAGTAGATCAAGTAAGATCACTGTGCACGAAGCCAAGAAGCAATTGGAGACCAAAAGTGATCCTACAGAAGAGAATGTTCAGCGCCTTCTTATTCTAAGTAACAATCGAATTGATACTAAAACAACGGATACGGTACATGCTTCATTGCAACACATTTATCACAGTTTTATCATAAATTGCCTCAGTTATTTAAACATTAATTATTTTATTACCATTTCAGTTGCTAGAGCGTGCACTAAAAAAGCAGCGCAAATCCAAACCAATAAAGGAGACACAGAATGAAAGTAGCGCATTCACTGAAGCAGACTTCATAAAGTTCGAAAAAGAATTTTTAGGGTCATAAATACTTGATGCAAATAAACAGTTGCTGTGCCACTAAATAGTTATTCAGTGATGTTAGAAAGCGATCGTGAAAAAGGCAAAGCAATTCTAATTTTAATTTCCGCTATTTTTCTATATTATTCCATCTGGGTAATCGGACTACCATTTATAGATGACAGTAGACTCCGTTCTTTGTTCTATAATCACAATGTTGCCTTATTGATTCCTGCTATTGTTGGTTTATGCTTCATTGGTGGTTTAGTGTTATTTACAGTCTACCATGTCAAACCACATTTAGCGATATGCAAATCACCGGAAAAGTACGAAAAATGTGTTTATTATAACAAAATGTAGATATATATATATATAAAAATATATTCCACAGTTCCATTCATTACATTCGATATACTTCCAACGAGTTGTCGCAAAATCAAAATATTTTATTTTGCCTGAAAAAATCTTTTTGCACCATCCCTGATCAATAGTCTATATGCTGAAACTTGTTTCTTTATTCGTTTACATAACCGTCCTGATAACTAATTGCTTTTTGAGCGAATACTCTTTATTACGTCATTCACAACTGGATTCTCTGATCTCTTTGATCTTTGGCGTGTATTACAATAGCGTGACACTCAATGTCGGCGTCTCATTCGTGCTAGAACGGATTGTAAAGTGAAATCCCTAAGTAAAGTAGAATGATGAATAAAAAACTTGTGATCGGAATTGCCGGTATAACGTGCAGTGGCAAAAGTACTTTAGCTACTAAAATTCAATCGTTAATACCAGATTCGATAATTCTCAATCAAGACGATTATTTTCTGCCAGCTGACGATCCTCGACATGTTTACATTGCTGAATTACATCATCAAAACTGGGATATAATCACGAGTGTGGACATGGAGAAAATGTATACGGATCTATTAAAATGGATAAATAACGATATTGAGCAGTCTAGTCCGAGCGTTCAAACTCGAGTTCTTATATTAGAGGGATTCTTGATCTTCAACTACGAACCAATCGCAAATTTGTGCAACATGAAATTTTTCCTGACACTGAATAAGGAAGAGTGCTGGGAGCGAAGAAAAGAGCGCAGCTACGATCCTCCGGACGTTCCAGGTTACTTTGAGATGGTCGTATGGCCGGAATACATCAGACACAAATCCGAACTTGACCAAAACAAGAAACTGTACGATTCGATTGTTTTTATTGATGGCTCCCGAACGCAGCAAGACATTTTCAACATAGTTTCATCAGCTATCATAGAGCGATTAGCTTAATCATACTTCCAAATATTTCATTGATAAAGATGAAATCTATTATGTTAATTCACGGTTCAGAAGGATACAAGAATTAATTAAAATGGACAATAAAACTTCCTTTGTCGAATAAAGAAGTGTTAGATTCAGTCTTTTATTATATACTTTTGCAGTAAGTTTTTATTTAAGTCCAGTTAGTCAATAATTGTGCCCAATAAATGTTCCGGCTGAAATTAATTACGTCTAGTTCTTGTCATAAAAAGCAAACTTTACTTACCTGGCATATTTGTGCATCGAGCGATTTCCTGCTGATCTACATATACTAACTCAAACCTCTCTCTCTCTCTCTCTCTCTCTATATATATATATATATACACACACATTCATTGAAGTGGATACTAAATAAGGTGCTATTAATCATACATAGTTTGCGAATGCCGGGCGGTTTAGTTTCTCCCAGGTTGATTCGCATCTTCCGATTATTAGGTAAGAGCCTAAATAAATCGGCGAGGATTTGAAATTTCATTTCCTCTATATATTAAACCTGAATCTGATGATACGCCGTGCAACAACCAATCTTCTATCATATTTTACATCTTTTCAAAAAATTCCACTACATTTTTCCATGTTTTCTCACATTTGATTCAATCAAAGATATATTGGCAAATGGTTAGTGATTAATGGATGCAACATGTAGCTTCTTTTCAATAATTGACTATTATGTATCCTGCAATATTACTGCAAGCATCAAATTCCTGAAATCGACAAGATGAAAAACCACTCACAGTATCTGTGCAAGTGACTACAGAGAAATTCAGTCTTATTAAAAAATTAAGCTCTATTTCGAATTGTCAATGAATATTTTGCAAACTATTCACAACACAATTGTCGAAGCCCAGAGTCTTTCATAAAATCTTGACCAACCACGAGGTAACTTATTGCGCCGATTCTCCATACTTTATGCTGTCCAGTTAACACATTTTCATGGTCATTTCATCTTATTACTACCTCTTACTCGAGCATTTAAATTCACGGACTGTTTGAATTACGTGTCATCAAAGATGCGCACAAAAATTTGTCCACATACGCATCGCTTTGAACAGATATTTCATTATTCTTTTCCTTTTTTCTTCTTTTTTTTAATAAAGATAACGCACAACGACGTGTGTATGTTACATAGAATAGGTGTTGTGTTTTGGCTGGCCCTGCGCGTTTGGTGCGATAGTTGACGGTGATCCGGTTGTCTGGTCATCCTGATCATTTTGACCACAAGCTTTACGTACATATTGTGGCGTTACTATTACTTCCTCCTCCATTTCAAGCACCCGCTTATCAAGCTCAGCACACGCGGCCATCTCCTTCTCAAGCTTGGCAAGCATCCTGGGTGAATTGTATTTTTCAGGATCGTCATGGAATACCACCATGCCGTCCTTCTGATTGATCGTCGCAAAGATCTCTCCGTCCTCGATCTGAAAGTACAGCACTCCGTAAACAACGTTACAAATTCCGGTGTCTACATATTGCAAAACCGAAGATACAAACAACTCTGTGTCTCTGATAATTACCATATTGAGAATGTATTTCTCTGCGTCGGCAGGACCCGGAAGTTGAACTCTACTCGCAACGTCGCTCAAACTGAGCGTCAAAAAAGTTTTCGTCAGCCTCTGTATGTTCTTCTTGTACAAATAACTAAGTACCTGTTTGACTAAACCCATATTATGGTCTCTCACAAACACCTCTTGATACTTAGTGATAACTAATTGAACCTCATCACAACTGTTCGTCCAGTAAGCGGTAATCAGGTCTTGGTAAGCCTGACTCAAGGGTTTAATAAATCTGTTCACTACCTGACTGGCGTATTTCGGCACAATCAATACTTTCCCAGGCAAAATCAATGAGACCAAAATGTACTTCTTATAAGCCTCAAGCATAATGTGACTAACTGCCATTGCGGGCGTTGTCACGCACACTTCAAAAAAGTATAATGCCCGATCATAGTTCTTAAGCGCTGTGTATATCATCCCACCATAATAGTAATAGAGCAAAAAGTACTTTGAGTCAAACTGTCCACCTTCTTGGCTAATTCCAGTAATGTCTGTATCAAGAAATTCAAGCGCAGGCTTAAAGCACTTCGACAAAAGGCAAAGCTGGCAGAAATCAGCATGTATCGAAGTTAGCTGACTATCAAATAACTGGATTTTACGAATTGCACGATGTAGCAATTCAATACCACGTATGGGCACGTGAAGGTCAATCAATGATTGAGTGAGCAGATGACACAATTCTGCATCTAATAACACAGAAGAAATTAGATCGATTTAAAGCTCCCAATTAAGTAGCATAGCAATTTCAGATACCTCAAAGGTAATGAATGAATCACATAAAAATTATTGAGAAATAATAGTTACATGTTTCCGGGGCAAATCGAACTTGTTCTCCATTGCATCCTAGAATGAATTCTTGCACTTGATTGAACAACGGCTTGTAGGCATCAGGGTTGCGTGCACCACTTGGACTAGGTAGTGAAAATTTTACACATAACACTGCCAAAATACCCAACGAATGTTGTTGCAAATCCAATGTCTCTAGAACATTATCTAGATGTTGACCATTCTTCATTAATACATCCGTAGACTTGCTTATAACATCACATAGCTCCCGAAAGTTTCCTGAAAAAATCAATATTTTTTCATAGTGATTACCCAATAAATAAATGGCAATACTAATAGATTAATGTATGTAGTTTGCTTTTATGCATGCCAATAAACCATAAATATTTTTTGTTCTTTAACAGGTATACCACTTGTGTTCTTTGACACGCTTGATTTAGATTATTATTAATAAGCATACAACAAACTAAGGTTATACGAGGCAATAATTTGGCATGTAGACTCATATTATTGATTTAAATGAACACTGTGAAAATATACAATAATGCAGTTAAAATATAACATTGCATTAAACATCAAATAAAACTTTGTCAAGTTCAGAAAGTACAGATGAAATACAATCTTATTTATGAACAAAGAATGTTGGACAGAGAATTCGAGGTTAACTTCTGCAACTCGAAGAATGAAAGATTCCAGGTTACTCGCAAATACCTTGCGCCGAGAGCGTCCGGACATTATTTACAAACTGCTCCAGTGCCGACGCCATTACTGCTGATCTTTTCTTTTCATCACCACTTCTGATTTGTTCAAATTGTATTTACAAGGTATTGGAGCGAGTGAATGATCAAACGATCGAGGAAGGTGACGTTTTGAAAGGGACGGCTGGGCGACTGCAGCGCCCCAAGAAATGCTCCTATTTTTCAAAACTGTTTAAAATACACCGGTACTTTAAATCTACCCTAATAATATAAAAACATCCTGAGAATATTCTTGGAACATCGTGTTAAATTATATTCTGATTATTTTTATTAAGAATGTTCTAACTTGAACTTGAACATGGTTATTGGTACATACATAAAAGTCGGACGATTTTACTTGCACATTTCGGCCTATTTCGAAAACCGCCATCTGTGCTTATATTTAACAGTGTAATCGATAATTCAAAAGATAAATATACATATATATATATATATATTTATCAATAACTTAACTGTACTCGCGTGAGAAGCAACAATTGATGTGTTTGTTAGTTTGACAATGGATAGCGGGGATACTTGGTCAGCGATTCGAACAACCCTTCGCAAAAGAAGAGTTGCCTTCGATTACCTTGGAGTGGAAGTTTGTCGCCAGGCAACTCAGTTCACCGGTTGTGTTCCCTATATTCAACTAGGCGTGTCGACGGTAGATTCTGCTCAACCGTGCTAGATTGCTATACTGGATTAAAAGTGTTATAAAGGACTACAAAGGTTTGTTAAAATGTCGAACGCCACCTATAACGAATTGTGGGATCAAGCTCAAAGTGCTTTACACGAGGTGATTCAAGCTGATACGACTCTCCAGGGATCCAGGCCGCAGAAAGACCGCAACAAAGCGCATAAAAGCGTCGCCGACCTCTACGTTAGATATATTGAGATCTGTAACAAGTTAAATCAGTGCTACGATCAAATTATTCAACCCCAAAAAAGAATATTGATAAGGAAGCTTCTTGATTCGAGCATCGGTCGAGTACTCGAGCTGAAGCACGAACTAGTCGACATTGACATATCCGAGCACAGTTACTTCGACGACATATTACTAAAATATGGAGTTACGCCTCAGGAGGCGGAAGTTGTTGTGCCGAATTACTTCCGGAGAGAACGCCAGAGTGAAATAGAGGAGAGACGGAAATTCATAGAAAATACCCTGAGGAAGTTGGGCGCCTTTAACGAGGAAGCTACCCCCAGAAAAATGTCCGAGATCGAAGCCATAAGACTGATACAAGTGCGCTTATAAACTTTCAATTTTCAATTTTTAAAGATGGAGACATTTGATTCCTTTAAAACACCTGTTACTATTAAAAAAACGAAAAGTTCTATAATTTGTTCTCCTAGACGCATGAACGAGCAAGGCAGGGACGAGTGAGATTCCAATTTATGAAAGAGATTCGGGAAATGAAAGAGAAGTCGACGATAAAATCTGAAACGGAGGAGGAGGATGCTGCCGGTGGAATAGCAGCTGCCCTCAGGATCCAAAAGGTCTGGAGAGGCTACATTACCAGACGTAGAGTACGAAGAAGACGTATAGACGAGATGCTCCTGATCGGTAACTACATCAAAACCTACATATAAACATTCAGAACACTCACAGCGAATGAAAGTTCCTAATAGGTAAAAGTAAGAAATCGCGAAGCATAATAGAGAGCAATTACACACAGGTATGGTTCAGCCGAGCCAAGTGATAACCGAGAATGCAAGGCAGGCTGAGCGCATTAAGCTCTATAGGCATCGAAAACAAATGGAATATCAAGAACTTTACGCTAATCTAGCGCTCGAGACGAAGGAGCGCATTAGTAGAGAGAAAAGTGCGATAATTGAGGAAAACTTGAGAAGCCAAATTCGCAAATGGATCAATAGCTCTTTTCAGGAAACTGGAAAAATACCAGAATTACCATCAGCCGAGAGCGGTGGTTCCCGTATAATATTTAGCAGACAGGTGAGCCATTCAAGCTGGAGTAGGGAATCGAGATCACATACTCGCTTCAAATAGAAAGAATGCAAAGTTTGGTAGAGGCAAAGTGAGACGTGATTTTTCATTCAGGGAACCGAGAGCACAATTAGTAAATCAACGGGAGTCTCCTCGAAGGAGTCCAAGAAGTCTAAGAGGAGCAAAACGAAGAAGGAAGGTGATCTTGAACAATCGGAAGACGAGTCGGATCCAGGATTCAAGCCGATACCTTCAAACTTTTTGCCGGAAATTGTGCAAGCAACGCAGGACTATCAGGAGGTCTGGAAAAGCAAAGATGAGTCGGCGAATCTCGAGCAGCGGCCTTACCTTGACATGATCGAAGACGAGAAAAGTAGAGAGGTCGAGGAAGAAGTCAGACTCATAGTCGATCAAGCCTTACGCGGTATAGTAATTTGCTCAGCCTATAGTTATTTATGTGATCATTATCTTACTTGTTCTTCATAGTTACCTTCCCCTTCGACACAGGTGACATAGAGGCTCTTCAAGCAGCTCTTGATCGGGACCGGGGTCATAAGGGCAAGCGGGTCAAAAAAACCCAAAAAAGACTCCGTAGAAGTGGAAAAAAGAACAAACGCAAGAAAGAGAAAGACCTGACCCCAGATAGAACGACAGAGTCGCTATTTGAAGAACTAATCTCTAATGGCATTATCAAACTCCATCCCGAAATACGATTAGGAAACTTCAAGGGCGAGAAATCTTTTGCCAATTATCAACTTAGGGAGAAGGGAAAGGATCCTCTGCCAGCTCTGGGTGAGTCGATCCTTGAAGGGCTATCGACCTTCAGGTACTCGTACATATCTGATATATTTTAAATTCGTGAACACGTGATTCTGACAGGTGACATCAGACAGTTGGTAGCAGAGTACTGCATTCTTCCACTAGGCAACCTCATCCTCCGCCAACTTAGTCCATTGGTACGTTCCGTCCTGATAGGAGGTCCTCACGGGAGTGGAAAGAAAATGCTCGTGCATGCCATCTGCACCGAATTGGGAGCAACTCTTTTTGATATCACTCCGGCAAATATTGTTGGGAAATATCCTGGAAAATCGGGACTTATCATGCTACTTCACCTGATATCAAAGGTATTAGAGATTATAAAAGGACGACTTACATAAGATATTTGACGAATGATCTAAATGCATAAATAAATTCATACTGTGAAAGGTATCACGACTTCTACAGCCGTCGGTAATTTTCATGGAGGACGCCGAAAAGCCTTTCGTAAAAAAGATTTCAAAAATGGACAAGACTGATCCTAAGCGCCTGAAGAAAGATCTCCCAAAATTGGTTAAAGGTATCACCGGAGAGGATCGGGTAATTCTCGTAGGAACGTCTAGCTCTCCTTGGGAAGCTGATCAGAAGCTCCTCTATCAAACGTACGACAAAGCTATCTATATACCCCGACCAGACTATGGAACAATGTCTCTCCTCTGGAAGGATTTACTATACAAAGTGCGTTAAAATCGTTATTAATTATTACTCTTCGTCGTCGCCCACCTGATCATCCTATTTCATATGTAAGATAGATTCAAATAACTCTCATCGTGAATGAATGTCCACAGTACGCAGGGATCAGCAGACAGTTCGATACTTCAGCCATGAGCAAGGTCTGCGATGGATTCACGGTTGGCACTGTACTCCAAGCCATTGACGAGGTAGATTTTATATTCTTCTGACATTATCGGCGATTTTCGACATGTGCTTCTGATTAAAAATTCTAGGTGATGACCACAAAGAGGATGGTGCAATTGAGAGTACAGCCATTGACCCACGGTGAGCTGGTGAATGCCTTGAGCGCAAAGGAGCCGGTTTACCGCGAAGAGGAAGACGCCTTTCTTAGTAAATATCTGACAAGCGAACACATCTCTTTTCAATTTGTAAGCATATTAACCGATTTATCCGAATTATCCGAATTGCTTATCTTACAGCCTGGTTTTCGAAGACGCCAACATGTCGAAAGAAACAGAGAGCGATTGAGATCGAGCAACAAAAACTTGAGGAAGCAAACGAAAAGAATAAGAAAGGGAAAAAGTAAGACACGGGCGCAGAGAAGGACAATTGAGCAACCGATGCGAATTAGAAGGTTGCACTTTACGATACATCATACGCTGCATAAAGATACAAAAAGACTTAGAGTAATCGAGTATTAGCAAAAATATAAAATAATAACGCAAGAAGATGCGTTTAATTGTCGAATTTGTAGATTAAAACTAGTTGACCGGCGAACCTCCGGTCTTTGTCAAGAAGAAACAAGGCACACGTCAGTCCGTCGGAGTTCCAGTTAAAAATCCATGCTAGAAGGAATCAGAGAATTTATACGTAACTATGTATAGAAATAATGTGCATGGTGCATTTAATAATAGGTGTGAATGAACAAGGATGAAGTGTAAACAGGAGTGCAACGGCAATAAAGGAAGAGAGTAGAGAGGTTACAAGAATAAATGAGAAGAGATTTAAAGACGGACGAAGAGCAAAAAATAAAGAGAAATTTATCATCCACAGTGTTTCAAGGGCTCACGGAGATCGATGACTTCAAGTTTCATAATCTGCGCCTGCCAACGACAAGTGAACCAATGTATCGACCAAGTTCAAGAGTTCGCGATAGCCGCCAGTTATCATTTGTCGCCTAACCAAATGAAGTCATGATCCTTGCATGCGCTGTCTGTGATTTCTCCTTCGAGAAATCTAATCGTTGCAACGTGCTTCTATCACCCTTGACCCATGATTAACTAATTTGCACGTGTCCAAGCCTATTCATATGTGATTCGTTACATGACTATTCCATCGATGAAATATCACCAAATTATTGCAGGATCTCTTATCGAAGTGATCTTCAGGCTAATATCTATAATATAAAAATGAGCATTGCCATTAACATGGCAATGAGAGAGATTTGGCAATTATTACATGAGAATGGAGTTTCGATTTAATTATCAGTCAGATCAATGTCGGGGCGCGCTCTCGAACAATTTAAGATGTCCTTGTTCATAATTTTATTACGTCTCAACATTAGTATGGACTTAGGTGAATCTTGTCGTATGACAATTTGTAATGGTAAAATATAGTCATAGGTGATATATTAACATACATATATTGATAAATACTAGAATGTAATTACGACATGCACGTGAAGTTCACGTGGGCTTGTTAAACTTGATATAAAATATAACTAACCTTTTTGCGTCGCCTCCAGGTATCTACACAGACGTCACTAAAAAATATCTTATTCATGCATGTTTGATCCCAAAAGTATGAACGTCCGAAAGAGGAATGTCATCGTCATTAACATTCCTAACTCCTGTATTGTAGCAGCACGGATAAATCCAACAAGTTTGAAAAGAGGTACTCTTTACTTGTACAACATAAACTGAAAGTGATAAAAACCATTGACCTCGCAGTACAGATCTCAAGACGCGAAGGACCGAAGTTGCGCAGTTAGCAAGAATTCAGAATCATTCGTTAATACGTTGCAACGGACTAGGCACGTCAGACATATCCAAAGAAGTACAGGCACCTCGTAGACGGAGAAGGAATAACCGAAGATCATGATCGATCGTTTGAAACCTTAGAAATACGCCTTGTCGCCTCATTACCACTCCGTGGTAGCCCATCGAATCGAGACCAATCGGGATGTTCAGTTGAGGTGACAAACGACCTACAAATAATTATTCTTTCTCCGACTGCTCTCACCCCTAGATTGTTGTTTATGGCCACGGTGTCATGGCGATGATGCCAATCTGGCATCCGCCAGCTCTAAACTTCTTTCATTAGGTCCATTCGTGAAAGATTTTTTACTTACTACGAGCATTATAGGTGTGTTAGAAAATGAGCCGAGAGCGCTGAGAGCATCTTGTGTCTCGATCAAATACATGCAATAAACAAAGAAACAACGATGCACCCTGCACTCTCGGTTGACCTTCGAACATACTTATAGTGCTTCGGAGCACGGATGGGGACCTCCTGTTAAAAACTTTAGTAGCTAATCGATTGCATAAGCTTGTACGACCATATTCATGTCGAATCGATATCCCGCAAACATGAAGTAATAGTTAAAAATGTGCCATGTTCAAATTTCCTACTCAAGCATGGAATAGTTATGAGACGTCTCATGTGAATACGCAACTATTACATTTCCGAAGAGGAATTGAGGAAATTGTAGCATCGGCAATCTGTACTTGTTACTTTGTGTTTAGTGGGTAGAAACACTGATCAAAGTGTGCCCTTCCAGGTTAGCCAAAAAGAAGAAGATGAAGAATAGCGGAAGCGCAATTACTACGATCACTGATTAGCTTAAGCAAATTGACACGGCGCGGGGATATTTGCGCCTCGTCGAGAACTCTATTACGCGCTGGTTGGGATCAAAGTGCTGGCGTCGCTGGCTGCATCATGAGTCAAGCAAAATCGCGTGGTTGCGATGAAAAAATGAATGCTCGACCTCGCATGTGTCCTCTGCGAGGTTATTTGGATAATTCAGATTTCGTTATCAATGCTCGTCCCTTGTGTCTTCTCCCCCGTCTTGCTCTTCTCTTGCTCCTTCGCATTACTCTCCGGTTTCAATTCTCTTTGGCAAATAGTTACGATCTAATAAGATTTGCACTCGATGATTTTTCCTAATTCCCGCTCCTTTTCCATCGAGACAATGAGGAGAAGAAGAAATACTCGATCCGATACTCTGCCGAGTCTTTAGATATCTGAATTACGCCAAAGATCCTTTCACCTTTACGTGACGACATTGGATAAATTTTCAAAAAAGGTACATAAATTCTCATATTTAGATGTGTACTCAGTGCGTGCGTCACACGTGTCTCTATGTACGCGACATGCGACATTCGTATTTCTGCGTTGCTTCTCACTCTTGGACTGTCCAGTACACCTGCACTAGGGCCAAACTCTCTAGCATTTATTATTTGTTCCCATCCATACAACTGGATGCTACTGCTACTCATGACATATAACAGCTAATATCACTCGTGCTACATGCATGGTAGCAGCCTAAAGAACTCCGGCCACAATACCATAAGACCTATTACTTGCCTCCTGGTAAACGGCTGTCGGTACGCTTCGGCGCGTCTCTAAAACTCAACTCTTCTACACTGGAAAGGGTTGAGCAACCCGTAAAAATTAAAAACATACGTGATTCTCGAAGAAACTGTTTTGAAAAGTCGTTCTTATGAAACTGCTAAAAGATTTTTCATTGAAGACAATTCTGACGCTGCTCTGATGCCATGGGCTGCTGAGCGCTTCTAACGTATCAAGAAATAAGCCAATCTTTTTTCAAATATTCTTTGAGTGTGCACTGTGTTGATTCACATTGGTGTCAGAGCGGCTAGGAAATCTCGCAACGTGGACAAATGTTCGTATCGTCAAAAAGTCGATGAGGCCGAGTGTCAGGGTCGACCGAGGGTGGAGAGGGCCAGAGAGAACTCCAACGTACGGTGTATCGATCTCCGCGTGCTCGGACCATGTCGCATTCGCACTGAAAAGATATTCATGCATGTCCATCCGCAGGAGTGATAACGAAAGTATTACATTAAAAAAAATGAGATGTCTGGCGGCATGTGACGGATGCGTGATATCGACGAAAGTGCTCGAGCCAGTTGTGGAATGAACAATTGCTAATTGATTATCGGTAATAATAGATAAAAAATTAATAGGCAATAATAAAGAATAGGGATTGTGGCTAAGGGAATGGGCAGGTGAAGCACATGTGCCATGTGCCGAGTATGACATGTCCAGTGGTGTCATTTTTGAGCACGAGTACTAGAAAGATTATAAACACGAGAAACACGAGAAACACGAGGAACACGAGGATTCCTCTCACGTCAGTAGCAGCAGGAGTTGGTAGGAGAGTTGGTAGGAGTTGGTAGGAGCCACGTTCGACTCGCTGAAACGGTTGATGGACGACGCGCATGCTCTGGTATGAGCCGGCTGCCGATTGGCCGGCGCCACATGGTCTGATGTCAGACCACGGGCCAGGCCCAATTCAATAATAAAGAGATGCTCGCGACCGAGACGCCAGCTAGTCCTTAACGACGCGCCGGGACACTCGTGCGGGATAACGATCTTAAGAAACAACGTCGCTTGTCTCGCTTTCTGATTGTATGCCATCTACTGCGGTCGTTTATTATTTATTATTTGTTGTAAGAGTTGTTGAATGATACACCCTCCTAACAAACTACTTCTTCGTTGCTGCTTCACCAACTCTCAGGATTATATCCACGCGATAGGTAAGTTATAGACATACAATTTTACCAAATTTTGTCATTTGTACGATATTTTCAATCTGCACGACAGACAGACCCATGTTAAGTTTCCGTTCCAAATCATTTGATATCTTCTTATCGCAGGTAAATTCTTATTAACGTCATTAGTCACTTAAAGATATCGGTTTGTTTCTACGGTCTATTATTAATATCACGGTAATACTGTCGGGATCCACTGAAAGTTTATTCATGTCTGGAATTGATGAAATTTTGTGTGGTATCGATTAATTAATAACAATTCATTCATGCCATGTGGAGGAACGTGCATTGCGAACACGTCTGACGCGACACATTTTTACTACTGATACTGTTTCGAATAGCGGCATATTATCGAGTCGTGGCTGTCAACCATCTCTTGTCCTGCAAACATTGGCCTCTACTTGAGCAATAAAAAGTTGCGCGGGGGAATTGGAAAAAGCTTAAAGAGGAAAAATAATATAAATAAAAAAAAAAGGAGAAAGAATAAAGTTTTTTCATTTGTGGGTCAATTATTGCAAAAAAATGTATGAAGTCTTTATTACGTCGTTCGTTGCATTAATATTAATTTCTAATTATTGATAATGTTTTAGTTGCGCGAACGACACCTGTCCTCGGCAGGATAAGGAAATAGATTTATTTGACACAGTTTGCTCAAGCTATTTGGAAATATCAAACATATTCGTGATTAAAATTTTTATGTTTCTGACATGTCACGTGTCACCGACTCATCGTTTACCTGCGCGAGTTCGCGTAATATCACACTAAATAAACATATTGTAGAATGGTTGCGTAAAATCAGGATGAGTATTGATTTGTTTTGACGTAGTTGCAAATTATCCTGTCGACAGTAATCGATGATGGCAGCTCTTCCTCGCTGAAGCAGCAGGTGGTACGCACAGACGACATTTTTATATTGTCTCCTATTATAGTTTACATTAAAATATGTAGTCAATCCATGAATTCAATGTGTATTTGACACATCGAAAAAAAAAAATATAAGCAAACCGCATGCCATTCTGCATACCATTTTTGTGACAAACTCTGTCTATATTATTTTTCTATTTGAGCATATATTTCCGTGATGTTATGGAAAGTCACCTACGATTTGCTAAGGATTACATTATTTGAAGACTGTCAAAACATACATTAAACTCGTGTACAGACTATGATGTAGTTTGAAGCATCGGTAGAAAACTCTTAGAAATGTAAATCGCGATGCTCGATGACGTTAGCGATTACGTCAAACATACACAACGGGCGCTCAAAGTTTATAGTCGGTCCACGAATTCAATCTTTGCAAGTCGCCTAGCGCGTGCCAGCAACATAGAGGAGGATAGCACAATTTGGACAGGGAGTCACTAATGATTGCTGCGTCAGAACCCTGTATCTAAAACGAAGAAAAGGATGAAATTTAGTTGCTATCCGCCGACTATCTCGCAGAATGATTGTTCAATAAGTAAGAAGATTTTGAAAAAAATGTCTTGGTAGTACTGTCATTGGTACTATGGAGTGGGCTTCTCGCGTCGTGAATCAAATTTCCAAGTAACGAGATATGTAGATATATGGGAAGTCTCACGCGGTAGCCACGTGTTCTAAAAATGTAAATACAGTTCCGCATAAAGAGTTACACGTGCCAAATATAACACAAACGCCGCAAAGCACCGATCGATCGGAGCTTCCGATAAAACATTTTGTGTCAAATGTCGACCCGAGTCGAATGACCGAGCGGCCTAGAAAATCATTGAAAGCTTATCAAAGATGACTCTAATAGAGTTGATTAACTTGTTCACCGTGAACTTCCTGGCGAGTTCATGATCACTAATCATTGTCACGTGACACTTTTGACGACACTTTCGATAATTCAACGTCGCGATTTGTACACGCAGCAAGACTCGCTGATTGCGGCAATGATGACCTCGATTCTAATTGATAGCCCCTTACTGAAAACCGATTACTATATATGTATCTCTCTGCCCCCTCCCCCCTCCCCCCCAACCAAAAATCTAATCTTTTAATATTTCGGTGCTTTGGCATTCGAAGAGATTGGTCGAGTAGAGTGAAGAACATGCAATTAGTTGAGGATTTGACCATAGTGGCCATCGACTTCACGTGGCCAAACCGCGATATCAATCTGTTTACTAACACGCTTGACCTCCGAAGCAGTATCAAGTTTCCATGATTGCGCACTCGATCCTTTGTAATGTGCCAATATCAAAATGTAACGATACAGGCCAGAGTGACTGCAAATGATACTTTGTAATTGTACGAAAAAGCAGAATTCCTTAAACGTTGATCGCGTACACTGGCAATATTCATTAATTGCGTGTATCTATTAACTCTGATTTGTAAAGGCGGACTTGTAATTATGCCGAATACAAATGACAACTCGGAGGTATCCGCTTTACTAATTGGTATTGAGTTGCAACGACCAATTGTCAAAAGATTTTGCGAAAATGTTTACTTCTGTTTATTCGATTTTCTCATTCTCCATGTCCGCTGCTGTCTGCTTCCTCGTTACTACTATTGTAGTTCCTTTAGAAATTTGCGTACGTTACGACGTTCATCGTGACCATTGTGAGAAATCAGCAAAGCTACGTTTTGGGTTGGTAGCTGTCAAGGCCAGGAAATTCACCGCTAGAGCAATAGGTTAATGACACACGGTGGGTTGCTCAACATTAAGTAGTACGAAGAAAGACAAGTGCGAGAGAGAGAGAGAGAGAGAGAGAGAGAGAGAGAGAGAGAGAGAGAGAGAGCGCAACCAGCAGGACTTTGTCTTCGCTACAATCACACAGTTCCTTCGCTTCCTTCGCTCCTGTTGCATCACTCGAATTACTTGACTCATTCGATCCACTCGAATCGGGACACGTTCTACCTTGCCTCGGATAAAAACGGCACAATCGTCATTCAGCAAGTGATTCGTGCGATTAAGCTCCTAGGACTTGTTGAGTGGTAATGCTTTTCTCGTATATTCTAAATTTCATTAGATTCTCGACTTACCCTCTTATCCGTTTGACCTGCTATGTCGCCCCCGTCGCGGCCCAGCCGATCCGCAACTCACTGGTTGGGCCGCTTTGTCGTTTGATCCGGAGTGTGCCTCGTGTCAACGAGACACATCAGTATCTTATTAAAGGTTAAAAGTTAATTTGCAATTCAATCTGATTGAGTGTGGCATAAAAGCTTATAAAATTCATGTGTAGTCGTAGAATGTGCTACTAATACTAGACACGATGTACGTAAGAATGCATAATTACATGAACTCATAAATAATTATCATAAATAAAATTTTGATTATTCCAATTACTACCAACTGGTGAATTTGCTCGAGAATCTTTTGTCAAAGAAACCCACTAATATCGGTGTTATCGCATATGCAAACAGGTATCGCTACCAGTGGTCTTAACTGAAATTCTTAAGAAATTATCAATAGCCACTTTCTTGTAATATGACAAATGAATGATTTATAAAATACATCTATTTAGAGAGAGAGAGAGAGAGAGAGAGAGAGAGAGAGAGAGAGAGGGAAAAGTCTCGCGCGTACATCACTCGTCAAATTGGTTTACCCTCTGTGAATTCAATTGAAATTACTTAATTAAGATGGCAGCCATTTAACGGAGCAGTCACTGTACATCAATTCGACGCAATTGTCGCGACCTCGATAAGAGAATTTGGAAAAGACGGGATGCACGCTCGTCTTTGCGTTTGATCGGAGGGTTACTTGCAATTAGCCCGCCGTTAATTCCAGCCCGCATTTTCACTGTCACTCAGCCAATGATCTTTTGACGTGTTACAGCTTTACTGTCCACAAGGCTCTCTCGTCCGATCGATCCTAGAAAGAATTCTTGCACATAAGGAAAATTGAAAAAAGAAGCAACCAAGATGCCTGCAAGATTTGAAAGTGTCGACAGCCCAATCGTGCGTGAACCCATTCCCAGCAACGGCGCACCGTACGTCCTCGACGACGACATCGTAATTTCTGGTATCTCCGGTAAGTTGATGCAGACAATTCGGAACGTCGATAGACTCTCTGATTGACTGTTTCCGATCGTTTACTCCTGCAGGTCGTTTACCAGAGTCGGCGAACATCGAGGAGTTCAAACAGCAGCTCTTCGAAGGCGTCGACTTGGTCACGGAAGATGACCGCCGTTGGACTCCGGGACTTCACGGACTTCCGACTCGAAATGGGAAACTTAAGGACTTGGCGTTCTTCGACTCGACCTTTTTCGGCGTCCACGCAAAGCAAGCTCACGTAATGGATCCACAGCTGAGGATGCTTCTCGAGTTGACTCACGAAGCCATCTTAGATGCCGGTGTTAATCCTGCGGAGCTTAGAGGATCAAACACCGGTGTTTTTATCGGTGTCTCTTCCTCGGAGTCTGACGAGTTCTGGACAAAAGACCCCGAAGAAGTGAACGGTACAGTGTCTACGCTTTATTATTCTTCTTTATGTCTGTCTCTCCCATATCCATGCACTCCATTAACGGCTCTTCTTGGTGGACAAATGCGGATTGCAGGTTACGGGCTGGTTGGATGCTGCCGAGCCATGTTCCCGAATCGAATTTCGTACACATTCGATTTCCGCGGGCCGAGCTTCGCGATAGACACCGCCTGCTCATCTTCGATGCTCGCGCTGCATTACGGGGTGACTGCGATACGTAGCGGAAAGTGCGATCAGGCCATCATCGGCGGAGCCAATCTGTTGCTGAAACCCACCACCTCCCTTCAGTTCCACAGACTCAGCATGTTGTCCAAAGATGGGAAATGCAAGGCCTTCGACTCTACCGGAAACGGATACGTCAGATCGGAAGCCGTAGTCGTGATATTTCTACAAAAGTCTAAGGATTCAAAAAGGATTTATGCCACTGTCATTAACACCGATACAAACACCGACGGTAACAAGGTTCAGGGAATCACGTATCCGAAAAGAGAAACACAGAGGGACCTAATTCGAAGTGTTTACTCGGAAGCAAACGTCGACCCCGCGGACGTAACCTATCTCGAAGCTCATGGCACCGGAACAAAAGTCGGCGATCCTCAAGAACTTAATGCTGTGACTGACGTTATCTGCAAGGACAGAAAGACTCCGCTGCTGATCGGCTCTGTTAAGTCAAACATGGGTCATTCTGAGCCCTCTAGTGGACTCTGCTCCATCGCTAAGGTTGTCATAGCCATGGAGTCTGGAATAATTCCGAGTAACTTACACTTTCAAAATCCGAATCCTGATATTCCCGCGTTAAACGACGGCAGGTTAAAAGTAGTCGATACAAACTTACCATGGAAAGGAGGAATCGTTGGAATAAACTCATTTGGTTTCGGAGGAGCAAACGTGCACGCTATTCTGCGCAGCAATCCAAAACCAAAGTTATCGCCTGTTCAGAACACCATACTTCCGAAACTCGTAGCGGTTTCTGGTCGCACTGAGAGCGCTGTTAACACCTTCTTGGACAGAGTCAAGCAGAATGAGAAAGACGACGAGTTCATTAACCTAGTGCACTCGATACATGCACGCAACATTTACGGTCATATCTATAGAGGCTTTCAGATTCTTGGTGAAAATCGTGAAATGGTCCGTGATATAGAAACCTCGACGTACGCAGAGAAGCGACCAATCTGGTATATTTTCTCAGGAATGGGCTCGCAATGGCCAGGCATGGGTAAGGAACTCTTTCCCATCCCAGTTTTCCAGGAGACTTTGCGCCGCTGTGCCAACGCTCTAAAGGCAGAAGGCGTTGATCTTCTGAATATCATCCAGAATGGAACGGAGGAGACTTTTGAAAATGTCCTCAACTCATTTGTTTCCATCGCGGCGATTCAGGTCTCTCTTGTCGACGTACTGAGCTCTGTTGGCATTCAGCCGGACGGCATCGTTGGACACTCGGTCGGTGAATTGGGCTGCGCCTACGCCGATGGTACCTTTACTCCAGAACAGACTGTGCTGGCAGCTTACTGGCGAGGAAAATCAATTCTGGAATCGCAACTCTCACCTGGAGGAATGGCCGCCGTTGGGCTCAGCTGGGAGGAAGTAACAAGAAGATGCCCCGCAGACATATCTCCAGCCTGCCACAACTCTTCAGACTCTGTAACCATCTCTGGTCCGGTCGAATCCATTAAAAAATTTGTTGCTGAATTACAAAAGGAGGAAATTTTTGCCAAAATTGTGAAGAGTTCGGGCGTTGCCTTTCACAGTAAATACATTGCCTCGGCTGGACCGAAGCTACGTAAGTGCCTCGAGAGGATCATCCCTAATCCGAAGCCCCGCACTTCACGATGGGTCTCAAGCTCCATTCCTGAGGCCGCCTGGGGAACACCTCTAGCACAATTGAGTTCGCCTGCTTACCACGTAAACAACCTCCTTTCACCAGTACTTTTCCAAGAAGCCCTAATTCATGTACCAGAGAATGCGATAGCCATCGAGATCGCTCCTCACTGCCTACTCCAGGCAATTCTTCGCAGATCTCTAAGCCCTGCGACAACGAATGTTGGACTTCACAAGCGTGACCACGGAGACAACCTTGGCTTCTTGTTGACAAGCCTCGGAAAGCTCTATAACGCTGGTGCACAGCCTCAAATTGCGAAGCTATATCCGCCCGTGAACTATCCTGTTGGTCGTGGCACCTCAATGATTAACTCTATCATCGAGTGGGATCATTCGGTTGAATGGAATGTAGCCGACTTTTCGGGAAAGAACGCTCGATCGGGTGAGAGCGTAATCGAGATCGACCTCTCAAAGGAGCAGGATGCATATTTAGCAGGACACACAATCGATGGAAGAATCCTCTTCCCAGCCACGGGATACCTTACACTTGTTTGGAAGACATTCGCCAAGTTGCATAGCGTTGAATTCGAGGAATTGCCCGTTATAATGGAAGACGTTCAGTTCCATAGGGCTACGATAATGCCCAAGGGTGGCAGCGTCAAATTCCTGATAAACATATTCGACGGAACCGGCGCCTTCGAGGTATGTGAAGGCGGTTCTGTTGCCGTTACGGGAAAAATCCGTACTCCTGAGAATATCGACAAGGAGTTTATCGAGATGCCTAAGCCAAGTATTAAGAAGGAGCCAGAGCTCCTCGATTTGAAGGAAAAAGACATATACAAGGACCTGCGTCTACGTGGTTACGACTATACTGGCGTCTTCCAAGGCATCAAATTGTCAGACAATCGCGGACGTGTCGGCAAGCTTTCCTGGTCTTCCGACTGGATATCCTTCGCCGACACTTTACTTCAGTTCTCAATCCTGGGAAAGGACACACGCGATCTTTACCTTCCAACAAGGCTGGACCGTGCTATCATCAATCCAGTCCTGCACAAACAACTACTTTCGGAACTACCTGAAGGCGAGTCTCTTTCGGTCTACAACTATCCGGAAGTAGGGATCATCAAATCGGGTGGAATCGAACTGAGAGGCATGAAGGCCTCGATGGCACCTCGAAGACAGCAGAACCAGGCGCCGCCTACGCACGAGAGATATACCTTTGTGCCCTACGAAAATCCGAACTTCCTTGCCGAAGATCCCGAGAAGGCCAAGGTGCACGCCCTTACGGTACTACTTCAGGTGGTTCGCGAGAACGCAGCTAGACTGAAATTGAAAGCCGTCGAAGTCGCCGGGGAGCGCGCAGCTGAAGCTCTCCTCGTGCCCGCGGTAATCGAGGCCCTCCAAGGAGAGCTCCAACTTACTGTAAGTTTTTCTCTTAACGTATTCCAGAGTTTGTCTTGTGTAATCACAGAGTCTTACGCTTTTCCTTCTTTCTCTTCTCTTTATTCAGACCGATCTACAAGTAGTTTCTACCTCTCCGGAAAGTTATAACTCTTTCTTGGAACCTTTCGGAATAAAAGTCGTAGTGCGGGACGCAACGAGCACACCGGTGGGTCAGGATCTACATTTAAGTATCGCCGCCGACGTGCTGTCGAACAAGAATGTCGTTGTTCTAAAGAATTTGGAGGCATCGTTGAAGCAAGGCGGTTTCGTGCTTCTCGAGGAGACAAGAAAAGTTGATAAGGCTCTCTTGAAACAGACGGGACTCATCTACGCTGGCTCTCAGAGTATACCTGGCAAAACTTATGTTCTTCTAAAGAAGAAGGAGCCAAAGTCTGAGCCTATTATCATTCAGATAACCGAAAAGAACTTTTCATGGGTCGAGGGTGTAAAGGCTGCCTTGAAGAAAGCTCAAAATGAGGAGCAGAAGATACTTCTTGTGAGCCAGGGCGAGGAAGTTCTGGGTATGGTCGGTTTAATGACGTGCCTTCGTCTAGAGGCCGGCGGAGAGAACGCACGCTACGTATTTATCCAGGATAAAAATGCAGCAAAGTTCAGCCTCTCTGGTTCCTTCTATGCTGAACAGCTCGACAAGCAGCTTGTTTCAAACGTTCTTAAGGGAGGACAGTGGGGTAGCTACAGGCATTTGAGCCTGGACCAGCAGAACGACGTTTCCTCCCTGCAGGTCGAGCACGCCTACATCAACTCTCTTATAAGAGGTGACTTGAGCAGCTTACGTTGGATCGAAGGTCCACTCAGCTACTATCGTCCTGAAAATTATCCCGATTCCGAATTGTGCAGCGTTTATTACGCGCCTTTGAACTTCAGGTAAGAAACCGAGACATTCGACCACACTTTTAACCATAATTCGTCTGAAAAACACCCTCCTATTCCATATATCGTTTGCAAGACTAGATAGCTAAATAATTGCACAAGCAGAAACGTCAAGTTAATCCTCTGTCTTACAGGGACATCATGCTTGCTACGGGAAAGCTGGCGCCTGACGCTCTTCCGGGAGACCTTGCTGGTCAGGATTGTATCTTGGGTCTGGAATTCGCCGGGCGAAACTCGAAAGGACAGCGCGTAATGGGAATGGTGCCAGCACGTAGTTTGGCGACAACTGTCCTCGCTGACCCTGGCTTTTTGTGGGAGATTCCTAACAAGTGGACTATCGAGGAGGCCGCTACAATCCCTGTGGTTTATTCAACGAGCTACTACGCGCTCTTCGTGCGTGGTCAACTAAAATCAGGTGAAAGCGTCCTTATACACGCTGGTACAGGAGGAGTAGGTCAAGCGAGTATTGCCATCGCTCTACACGCCGGTTGCAAGGTCTTCACCACTGTCGGCTCTCAAGCAAAGAGGGAGTTCCTCAAGAAAACGTTCCCCCAGCTGACTGACAGAAACATCGGAAACTCTCGAGACACGACCTTTGAACAGCTTGTTCTCTCGGAAACTGGTGGACGAGGAGTTGACGTAGTGCTAAATTCGTTGGCCGAGGAAAAACTCCAAGCGAGCGTGAGGTGTCTCGCAAAGGACGGTCGCTTCCTTGAAATTGGAAAGTTTGATCTTTCAAATAACGCAGCTCTGGGTATGGCCTTCTTCTTGAAAAATACGAGTTTCCATGGTATCCTCTTGGATGCGATCTTCGATTCTGATGCCGTCAAAAAGGAGGTGGTGCGCCTCGTAAGCGAAGGAATAAAGAACGGTGCAGTGCGTCCTCTTCCATCGACTGTCTTCTCTGAGCAACAAATCGAACAAGGATTCAGATATATGGCTAGTGGAAAACATATTGGAAAGGTTCTTCTGAAAATTCGCGACGAGGAACCTAAGAAAGTTGTTATGCCGGCACCGAAGACAGTAGCAGCGATTCCACGCACGTACATGAATCCAGAGAAGTCGTACGTCCTCGTCGGAGGCCTCGGAGGCTTTGGTCTTGAGCTCGCCAACTGGATGATTACACGTGGTGCTAAAAATATTGTTCTGACATCCCGTTCAGGTATTCGCACCGGTTATCAGGCTGTGTGTGTCCGTCGTTGGCGCGAAATCGGTGTTAATGTCATCATCTCCACCGCCGATGTGTCCACCATCTCTAGTGCTGAGCAGCTCATTAAAGAAACTAATAAGATTGCTCCGGTTGGTGGCATATTTAACCTGGCTGCGGTACTACGCGACGCTCTAATCGAGAATTTGACGGAAGCCGATTTTAAGGCGGTCGCTTTGCCAAAGATAGATGCAACCAAAAACCTGGATGTAGTTTCCAGAAAATTCTGTCCCTCGTTGGATTACTTTGTCATCTTCTCATCTGTTTCCTGCGGACGAGGAAACGCTGGTCAGACAAATTATGGATTGGCCAATTCCAGCATGGAAAGGATCGTCGAGCAGAGACAAGCCAGCGGATTACCAGGTCTTGCTATTCAATGGGGAGCCATCGGAGACGTTGGTCTCGTAATTGGTAAGCTCATGAAATCCCTCAAAAGTATCCGTTTCTCTATCTTCGAATCCGAATATTTATTATTGTATTGCTCTGTACTTTGCGTTCTATTGCTCAACAAATTCTATTTCTTCTAATAGGAAGAGCTTAATCGTTCTTGTTTCGTTACAGAAACGTTGGGCGACAATGACACCGAGGTAGGTGGAACTGTACCTCAGCGGATGCAGAGTTGTTTAGCAACGATGGACAAGTTCTTGCAACAGCCTCACCCAGTCCTTTCAAGTGTGGTCCATGCTGATTTACAAAAATCTAGCGATTCCGGAAACGAGGTCGGACTCCTTGAGGCCGTGGCCAACATTCTTGGTATCAAGGATTTGAACACCGTTAATCGAAACACTAATTTATCTGATATCGGAATGGACTCCCTTATGGGAACGGAGATCAAACAAACTCTTGAAAGAAATTTTGATCTGATCCTTTCGGCCCAGGAAATCCGTGCACTGACATTCAGTAAACTTGAAGAGTTATCTGTCGGAACAGTGGAATCAGCTGAGACGACGAACCCACCACCAACTGCTAGCACTACGAACACCTCCGAAAACAGTGTTAATGAGTTACTCTTCCAGTTCAGCGGTGCGGAAATTGTTCCCAAGCAATCGCTCATTCGCATGGAGTCGAAAGGCCAGTCTGGCTCACCGGTCTTCGTGATACACGCTATCGAAGGAATGGTCACTTGCCTGAAGACTCTTGCAAGTGAATTAAATAGACCCGTTTGGGGTTTGCAGTGCACGAAGAATACTCCTCTCGATTCTATATCCGATCTAGCAACATTTTACATGCAGCTGATCAAGACTGTCCAGAGTAAGGGGCCGTATACGATTGTCGGCTATTCCTTCGGAGCATGCGTGGGCTTCGAAATGGCATTGCAATTCGAATCGCAAGGTGACAGCACCATTCTGACACTTCTCGATGGCTCACCCCAGTACATCCTCGAGCACACCAAGTCGATCAGTAAACAATTCGGAAACTCCCTGGTGCTTGGAAATGACGTTACCCATGGGGACCGCATGGCTTTCGCCTTCTTCGTCAACCAGACTAATCCGAGTGTCGGAATCCAGCAGGTCTGTACATTCATTTATTACTCGTTAAAAACATATCAATCGATATTACTAAAATATGCACCGGCAATTCTTTGTCAACCAATGTTTAAATTAATCTTTTCGTTTCTCAGATATTTGCAGTCTTAGAGGCAGCGAAGACAGATGAAGAAGCGCTTAATAAAGTTGTTGAACTTATCGGAGATGTGCCCTTCGAAGCTGAGGACTTGAAGACCGCGGCCTTCCTTTTCTACAAAAAGTTGCAGGCAGCGAACCTCTACAGGCCCGGTGGTAAATACAACGGCCCAATTACCCTAATCAAAGCCAAGGACAACTTTGTCTCGCTAAATGATGACTACGGTCTCTCTGAGGTAAATACTGCTAAAAATCAGAAAGGTTCTTCCCTTCTGTATAACACAATTTTCATATTTTTATTTTCTAAATTTTTAGATTTGCGCTCAAAAAATTGCAATTAAAGAACTAGCTGGAAACCATCGAACCATCCTACAGGGCGAGAGCGTAAAGAAAATTGCTCAGTCCGTGCAAGCGTAGAGTCTTGGAGATTTCGAGAAGGATACTTGAAAATAGACCAATGCGCCAGTCTCGATACTCTATACAGCAACGCCTATAAATACATTACATTACTAAAATTTTTCTTAATAATCCTGGTCGCACGAGATTGCCAGTACTTTCTCGCATTCGTGTTTTCTTCTCATCCACACTTAGTTCGCACACAACGTTAGTGTCAAGCACTAACGAGTCTCAGCGTATCAACATCACCATCAACTGTAGTTCTATTTCTACATTAGTCATCATAATCATCGATCATTAAATTTAGAACGTTACGTCCATGTTCCTTTTGTATAAAAATATCTTCTTGGGTAACTCCCCGAGCTTTATTTCATGTATCATAAGATCGCATCTACGAGCTCTCAGGTATTTCTCTAAAATGGACCTATATGTGCAACCTGAGAAAACGAGATGACGGTCGTAGTAGATTTCTTTCGTGGTTTATTAGTCATTAAGTAGCGACAAAAGACTATTGCTATTTCTTACATGGATACGATCACGACTCGGAAGCAAAACCAAGTACAATTGAGTAATCTTAAGAGTCATAAGTCTTGAGCGAACGAACAAATGAAAATAAGATAGAAAGAGACAGTAGGCAAGGGCCTAAAAGAAAAATGGTGAAAAATGATGTCAGAGAATATAAAAAAAGAAGTTCCTATACGATTTTACAATGATCTCCAGTGGACAGGATTTCATCGCCAAGTTGTATGGGATGTGTGATTACGAGTTTATTTATTTTGTTAAAGCTGCCATAAACTAGGCAAGTTATCCATGATATTATGGAGTGACACTTCCGTTGTGATCGCGGTGAACCATGACATTCCTTAAAGCCGCTTAACGTTTTTCATGTTCATTGTAGTCATAATAATAATAATAATAATAATAATAATAATAATTAATGAACGAGACCAATACCCTTCAGTGAAAACTCATTCGAATGAATCGAAGATAGTTCATTGCCAAAAGAAAGTTGAGAACATCACTATATTGTGTATATATTATACTGGGGTTGTACGTCGTTTGTAAAATACACGCGTGAATATGTTATTGTATTTAAAAAAATTATTTTCAATTTATGTTCTTTAGGTTTGCTAGAACATATGTATACTATCGAATTGTAATGGTATTCAAGATACATTCCTGTAAGAAATGGAAGAGAAAATAAAAAGTATATATATGAATAATAATGTATATGTATATATGCACACAATTTACAAAGAGAAGACGTATGCATGCTCTTACACAAAGAAGCATTTTTATGGACGAGCCAACAAATCATGTAACAGGCCGTGTGCACGCAATTGATTATATCTATTCGCGAATCGTGGAAATTAATAACTCGATAAAACAGAATATTTTAAGAATATTTATTTCGAACCCTTCTTTCTCCTTATCAAAAATAAAATAAATGATTTGACCACTACAGATTAATGACAATATATGGCCTTTTTTTCTAGAAAAACCTTTATTACTATTATATCGTATAAAGGTAACATTGTACATTTTATATACAATTAGTAGGAATGTGGTTTTATTCAGTTTGACGTTGAACTGCATTTAGAACTTTTTGGTCTTTTCAATTCTCTTTTACTTGCTTACCAATCATTGCGTAACCCAAAAAGTACAGTTATGTACCAGCAATCAGATTATTTTATTACTTTATCATCTGAGCTACCAAACTATATTGCTGAAAATTTTATCAAGAATCCAAATGATACTTTTCAGTATAATGGAACTTAATCAAATTGGAACTACATTAATCGTGAATTCGAAAATTTTTAGAACTTGGATCAGAAATGGCTGATTCGATGTTACATGTGAATGATACTGTTAAAGCATACCGTGTGCCTGTTGTTACCTTCTCAACTGCATGCAAGTTTTCACTTCCTGAGGTGAACATAGAGACACGCCCTAGAAATATGTATATCCTAGTTAATTCTAGTTAATAATGCATGTTTCTTTAAAAAATAGGAAGTTACTAATATATTACCTTTTCGTGGTTCTACTGTTGTGTTTACATTGTTCTTATCTACGAAAAGAAAACGACCTCCTTCAAAGTCTCTACCAAAGTCATTTAAATATAAGAGTGATGTGTAATGAAAGGATTCATAAGTCTCCTAAAACAAAGAACAGTACCATCATAAGTTTAGCTGAAAATCCATATCATTTGACAATAATCAAAATACATATATATTTTGTATACCTTATCCACGTGAGGATGCCAATATTCGTCATGCTCAGTTTTTGCGGATGCATTAGTCATACGCGAAAAAAAAGTTGGATGTGTCAAATATATTTCATGTGCATTAACACCAAAATTATGTGCAACAGCATGTTGAATTTTAGTTTTGACCACTCTGCAGATGGAGCAATTGATAACTGTTATCTAATAACTTCCACATATATATGGATTTATGGAAATTGTAAAAAGTTTCATACTTGTAAATAGCAAAATCTGCACTATTGAAAACTTTATTCACAGCATCAAGTGCATAAACATTGATAAATCCAGATCCCTTGCTCAGGGCCCCAGAATGAAGATCAAGAATGCTTGCTCCTCCATCGGATCCTCCAAAACTCATTCCAACTGTAGCAATTTTCAATAAGACATCTGTCTCCGTAGAAGTCACCAGTTTGTCCATAACTGATCTGCCACATTTCTCTGGTACACAGCTTGGATATTTATCTAGCTCTATTTTATAGTCGTCTGAGCAAGGAACATTTTGAATTCGACTAAATAGAACATCTTTCTGTTTTGCAAAAGAAACCTCTTTGCCATTTCTACTGTTATACCAAACAATGAATAGGACACCAAGAATCAAAACGCCACGGGACCATACCCTTTGGTACGGAAACGTTAATACTGGTCCATATTTTCTGGAAAAACAAGGTTTTTGCTGAGAATGCTGGTACAAAGCGGTTTAATTTCTCAGACTCAAATAATTCTTCGATATTTTAATGAATTTATGTTTAAGCACTCACAGCTTGACATCTTCTTCTATGGCACTTTGTGGCTGCTCGTTATTTGACAACTTTACTTTTTTTACCTCTTTTCGACTAATTTTCTTCACGTTTTGAGGCATATCTTCCAATCAGGAATGTGACAGTTGAATGCCAATCAGGAATATGAATCAAGTGCTATCAATTCAGTGAGATTCTACAACAAATCACAGATTAAATAAAATACCAATCAATACTTAACACGCCACAGATGAAAAATACGACATTCACTGGGTATTTGATGTATTTACACCTGTACTTGATCTACGCTATTCCCTCCGACATGTTGAACCTATTCTATCGAATTTAAAAGTAATTCAGACGAGTATAGGTGGCTGTACCGCGTAATTAGTTTCACGATTAACCAAAGACGCTCCTTAAAAAATACTATCATTGTGGGAATCTGATATTATTAAAAAAATAAAAGAAAAATTTTCACAAGGGAAAATGAAAATACGATAAAAGTAGTGAGAATCACTTTTTTTCATGCTGATACAAACAATTCAAATGTGAAAGGTTCACAATAGTCAAAGGGGTTCTCATTTCTTTCCTATTGCGACCGGTCAGAAAAATGGGATTCCAACAACATTCTGAACTATCTGTCGCAATGAGAATTACTAATTGAAAATGAGACAGTCTTTGTTGGAATATTATTTTTTATTCTTGATACAGATACTTGTATGGGCAAATAGATTGAAAAACAAGTTTGTACGCACGTGCATCCACGTCGTGTGTAAATACAAATGTAATGTACACGAAAATATGCGCGTGCACATATGCCTACCAGCAATGTATGCTATGTTACTGTAAAAGGTTTGTTCTAAATCGATTACGCGGCGGCGTTTTTATAAGAATCGGCTTTCCTGAAAGGACGTCGCCTGAGGAATAAGAGGCTGGAAGGACATCTACATGGGACCTTCTATCAGACTGATCTTCATTGTACAATAGTAGACGCTTCTACCCAGGCATAGAAGCGCTATTAAAAATGCTCCGACGTACGCCACGTAGATCCCACCGTTTGTTCTCACCAGTGTATATGTGCCAGCCTGATTGAAAAGAAAAAACGAAAAATTATCCTGAGATAAAAATCCTTTTAAATATAATTGCTTGTTAAATCCTATCCAACACCAGTTGCTGGTCAATTGGAAATAGGTCTATTGTCTGTATTCCATTTTAAGAAACTTACTGTCACGGCAATACCAATGATTAATGCAACTATTCCAATGACTATAAATGCAATGCCTCGACCTCTAGCAAAGTCTGGACCAACGGAAGATACTTTGCGGCAATGTGGACATCGGGCTAGAGCGTTATTAAGTGTATTAAACTGTAACATAAAATTCATACAAACTGATACACCACAATCATTTTCCAGTGAAAGTAATATAGCACAGAATTCCTACCAAAAATGTATCATGGCAATGAGCACAGCAAACCCTGCACATTCCAGGCATGGAGAGTACAGGTGGTGTAACTGGACTTGGTGCAAGGTTGATTATACGCTTGCAATTTGGTCTTGGACAAGCAATACGCTGTGATGAACTTTTACATATTAATAAACAATTACATGGACAGCGTACATACTTTTTTCCTGGTGGGGCATTCCTTATGGGCTGTAAAGAAATATCTTTTCTTATAATGGCATTGTTTTTTCATATATATGGAAAGAATCAAAGCAGAAATTGAAAGACAACGTACGGTCGCTTCATTGCACTGACAACATTTGACAACATGCTGATCACGCTTGCCGGATATGTCAATCATTGCTTGACAAACTCTACAAGTGACCATCGGTACACCACTCTGGTTCGCAGATTGATAGGGCGGTGGTAATTCATCTGGTCCGATCGGCGAAACTGTGTTCACCGTTGACTGTGCTTCATCTAGGCAAAGAGTAATGAAAATTTAAATTTGAAATATCATTGAACAGAGCAAGGTACAAACGTACGATGCAAGGGTGGGTACGATTATATTGTACAATTATTTACCTATAACATCACTCCCGTGGGAACTGTAGGTGACGTTATCATTTTTGAGCAAGGGCTGTCGTTCGCCCTCCTTGCCGTCGCCCATAGTGTTCACCGCTGTGCTCTAGGCCCTTCCGTGACAAGGGTATACTTCGGCAAGGAACTTTGACAGTACTCAGATGACAACGATGACAAAATACAAAACCTTCTCCACTGACACCTATACAGCATGGGTATAATCTAGATGGTAAATTGCACTATACTAGGACAACTTCGGACAACTTCTGAATGTATCAGAGTACGTTCCGAAATTGACTGTTGCTACGACCATGACTACGACGAGACAGATTTATTTCTCTTAGGTATTACGGATGAATAGAGACGTTACTTATCTCGCTGTATTGTCAGTGAATTATGCAATGTGATTAAAGAATATCAAGTCGCTCAATTTGTGGATTATGTGCAGCAGTGTGCAGTGATCACCAGTGAGTACGGAGATAATAGCAGCGTACACTGCTCGGTAATCAATGAGTCGTTATCTCTGTATACTAGTGACTCAGCGCCGTGAGTATGTATATTGTACTGTTGTTCAAATATATGGAATTACCTCCTGAAGTGGATAAATCCCAATTTAAAGAGAGAAGACGAAGAAGAAGAAGACAAGAAATTATAAATTCGATTCATGGCTACTTTGGAGGATAAAATTCTCGGTGAAAAATTGCAGTATTACTGCAGTAGCTCCAGCGAAGATGAGGGAAATGATTTCGCGAATTCAGACAATGAAGAAAATATTAAAGGCTCTGATGAGCCTCCACAGTATACATCTGAATATTCCGATTGGGATGGTACTTCCAGTAACACAGGTCCCAAAGGCGTCATTAAAGATTGGCAGAGATTTAAGCAGCTCGAAGTGGAAAAACGAGCTGAGCAAGAAAGAGAAAGAATTGAACTCATGAAAAAACTTACCTTGACCTGTCGAAGTGCATTGGATGAAGAGAAAGAAAAATTATGTGAAACGGATCCTGATCTAGCAGAATTATTGACTGATGAGTTTCTTCTTGACTATCAAAAGCAACGTATGAAAGAGATGCTAGACAAAGCAGAACGTCTTCGTTTTGGCACTGTTTATACACTTACAACTGCCAATGAATTTCTAGAAGCAATTGATGGAGAAGATGAATCTGTTACTGTAATTATTCATATTTATGAAGAGAACATTCCAGGATGCACCGCTATGAATGGATGCTTAACATCATTGGCTGAAGAATATCCTCATGTTAAATTCTGTAGGATACTGGGTATGGCTCCACACCTTATAATTATTTTTATATTCATTATTACATTTTTTATATCAAGTCTTTTGTTCCAGGCTCCATTGCAGGTCTTAGTAAACATTTCAAAAAAGAAGGGGTACCAGCATTACTTGTATATAAGAAGGGCCAAGTAATTGGAAACTTTATCCGTGTTACTGACAACTTAGGGGTTGATTTTTATGCCTCAGATGTTGAAAGTTTCCTGATAGAGCATGGAATGCTGAATAATAAGAATTGCATTCCTACCATCATTTCTCAAATCCAAACCAGAGATTCAGAAAGTGACTAAATCTATACTATAAGGGACATTTTTTTCTCTAACAATAAGGCATTTTCTTACTATTTTGAAAAAAAATGTTTCAGCTATAATTATAGTGTTCAAGTATTATTTGTCATTTAATCATATAGCAATGAAAGAATATTAGTAACAATTTTTTCAGCATTAGCAATGTCTATGTGTATCTTATACTTCTAGTCACATGTTATGCTAATGAATAAAAAGTAGCTGGTGTAATTTTTTTTAATAAAAACTTTATGTTTATTTTTCATCCCGTAAAATTTGTAACATATACTTTTTCTTTTGAATGGCTTTACAAAGTTCCTGATGTTCCTTAACAATTGTATAAAATTCTGTACCTTCAAGATCCTCATACTGTTTTCTTAATGCTATATTCTTATTGAGCTCTGCTTCAGCATTGCTCAATTGAGTATCGAGTTTTCCATTCAAAATTCGGAAAGCATCAATAGTCACAGGCGTTTCTTTGAACATCTTTATAGTGCACACCAATTTACTAATCTTAATTTGCAATAGAGACACTTCTGCTTGTTGTGAAAGATATTGTACAAGTTTTGCATTCATTGCAGTAACGTCTGTCTGCTTTAACATTATCCATTCATTGAGCAGATGGCTGCATGTTATGAGTTTCTTTTCATATTCTATACAAATTTCATGTATCTTCTTCCAATATTGCAAGTCAAAAGGCTGACTCTCTAAGATCTTGTTACTTTTGGATTCATTTTTTTTCATTAATTCTTTCAAGTTCCCCCCTGTATTCTCATATCTGAAATAGTCAAAAGTACACAAGTTTGGTATATTAGCCTTTGCTAATGCATCATGTCGTTATATACTTACAACAATAAAAAACTATGTATCTTTTCACGTAACCTAGATTCAACTATGCTCTTTATATTTAATTTTTCTTCATATGTCAGTTTCACCTTGGGTAAATCAAATAATCCTAATAATTTCAGTTCCTCATTGCAGTCCTTGGAATCACCTGGTAGATGTAAATACTTCTTGGCCTCGTGATTTAAGACTAATTGTCTTAATTTTTTTAAAACATCATCTGATACTGAATCATTAACATTTAAGCTAGATTCCATAATGCATTCAAAAATTAATTTCAATTGGGCAAACTCTGCTATACTGTTTTCACACAAAGAAAAATTTTTTATAGCATTTTTTAAACCCAAGGATGCATCTTTGCTGGATTCTTGTGCAACACTTTCTTGACTTTCCGTTAGATGTAGTGAGTCTATTTTCTCAGTATATTGGCTACTGGAGTGAGAAATACGAGATATTCCAGAGATTCCTGAAAAGAAAACAAATACCTTAATGACTTTATAAAAGAAGAAAACAATTTAACAATGATTGATACAGTTCTATTGATAACAAAATATTTTAAGCTTGGTAATTTATAATTTAAATCTTTATTACCTGGTATTAAGTCATTGAAGCTATTCATAGTTCTGCATAAAAGTATCAATAGGTATCTAACAACGGTATGTAATCAAATCACAGGCTAACAGTTAGAGGTAGTTGAATGTAGTTACAGGTAGTTAAACTCGGTAGAAATCGGAAATGATCGGAGTGATAATCTGCGTGTAGCACAGTGTGCGAATTGCCATGTTTGGCTGCATCAGGCTGCATTCTTAACAGGCGACAATGTTTGAACGCAGAGCTTCGATTGGTAAAAAAATATAGTGGAAAGGAATTTTACATTTTCCGCTAATCAATTAGTTTCCAACTAATACGCTCTCGGCACTTGACACTGGTGCCTATATAAAGATCCTGTCTAAAGTATTTTTAGCATCTTTAGTGTGATTCTCGTTCGACGGTTTAAATACGCTCCGTGTGGTTAAATCACAGAGGGTGGTAGAGGCAGCCTACTCCATTGGCCTGTTTCCTCGGTATCTCTCTCTCTGCGCCCCCCCCCCCC
>NW_014332892.1:4047409-4070344 GCF_000341935.2 Cephus cinctus | reverse complement strand
AATGCCGTACGCGTTTCTGTATACTTACATTTCGATGGGTTAAACGCAATCGGATTTTAGCATATTTAATGAAAAAATGTCTGATCCAGAACTGGAAGCAATTCGTCAACAGCGTTTAACGCAATTACAATCCCAATTTAAGGTAATACTCGTATTTAAATGATGTTCAACATAGTTATTTTGAGAAATGTAAGGAAAATAGATCAAATTAACAAAAATAAAAATACGTGTAGTAAATGTCAAACGTCAAATTCCCGGCTGTAAGGTTATTTGTTCTTCTATCAATTTTTACTTGTTTTTACCATTTCAAGATCTAATTAAAAAAAAATTTATTAAGGGTAATGATGGGGCGAATCAACAGCAAGCTGCTGAAGAGAAAAGACAGCAAATAGAAGAAATGCGTCACTCCATTCTTACGCAAGTCCTCGATCAGTCAGCAAGAGCTAGATGTAAGCTTTTTTACTTTGATATCAAATGATGCCTTGATCTCTCCAAAATATTACAAATCGATTATCTATTTTTCTTTGTGTAGTAAATACACTATGTTTGGGAAAACCTGAAAAAGGTAAAATGGTGGAAGAAATGTTATTGAATATGGCACAACGAGGGCAACTACCTGGTAAACTTGGGGAGAAAGAACTCATTGGGCTTTTGGAAAGCGTTAACCAGCAGACGCGACGTACAACAACTGTTAAGGTTTGTATTGGTTATTGGATTTTCAATGCACTTTATTTTTCAATTTGATAATTGTATATGATATATTACAGTTTGACAGACGTAGAGCAGCACTGGATTCTGATGATGAATTATAGCAGTTGGTGAGAACAATTTGTATACATGCTTTTTTTTCAAGAAAATGTTTTTGCACTCTGTATGTTTGTCGGTTCAGCAAGAAACCGCACACTGATGTTTCATCTCATATTTAATCATAGTCGTATCTATTCCAAGTGAAGAAATATGGGTTTCTTAAGACTTTATGCAATATGAAAGTAAAGAATAACACTTCTGCAACAGTCTATTGACATAATCATTTACACTTGTGTATAGTGACGTAAAAGTATATTTAGTTAAACATAACTGATTTATGATTAAATTAATGCTTTGAATACTTTGTGGTAATGATTTACCTACAATTCTTAAATACTTTGTCCTTCATGTCAAGATTAACATGCTATTCTTATTTATAAATAATAGAATCAGTGAATTTTCAAATTATATAAGAATGACTTTTATTCAATATAGGTAAGTACATATCCAAAATACACGCGACACGGACTTGCACTTGAACATATATACAATTTGTCATCATTCCTGTCAAAGGTAACGTCTTTTACTATTTGATTTAAGTTCATAGTTTCTTGTTATGAATTGTTATCAGATGTATGATACTAAATGCAAAACAACATACACAGCTTAAAGCTATTTAAGAGATGGTGTTATGTTCGCTCCCTCTTTCTCTTCTTTTCTCTTAATCTCATGTAATAAGCAGTATCTCCCTTAGACTTACATTTTGTATTGTCTTATGTCAATTCCATTCAGCAAAGATCGAGTCTGACAAAATTTTTGGATGACACAGAGTAACTTTCATTTGTTCATCATGATTCAAGTTGTCTGTTAGAATCTAATAATTATTTAATCTTACTGAATGAATACGATAGAAGCGAGAGATTTCTATTGGCACGACTCGCAAACTCGATATCGGCATACGAATGGAATTTATTCTCTGATTGAGAACCGACCGGTCGTATCGTAACGACCCTGAGGTATATGGAGAATCCATACAGTCGTAATATTCATTCATTTATTTTATATCGTCGTGGACTGTTTATAACGTACTTACGTCTAAGCATAGCTCTTTTTAGTCTTTCTTCATGTGACTTCCGGCTGAATATTCTATAAGAAAATAAGAAAAATGTTTCCAGCTGCGTTAGTTCAACTTAATAATGAAACATACCTTCCTCTTCCTCATCTGCGTCCAAAATATCCGGACAACAAATCCCGTAGCAGATCAAAGACAGAAAACCAGCCGGTAGACCGAATAGAACCATCGTTAAAATAGGATTGCCTTTCCACATGGCTGAGAATGTTGTTCTCATCTCAAACCATGATCTGTAAATGCGTACTAGCCAACCATTGCCACCAAATTTCTGGAAATTGTCTAAATTAGTTATTCAGACATTGAATTTTAATGCAATGTTGTTAATTATTATTACCGGTGCGCTTTCATTGCGAATCTGCTCTAGGAACATTTCTATTGCGTGAGGAGTCAACTTTCCTGGCTCATCTTCTGGAATGTGATGATGACTCGTGGTCGTGTTAATGACTATTAAACTTGGCAGTGGTACCACCATCATTGCCATACTGTTCACCAATTCAGGATTGGCAATCCAGCCAAATTGGAAGTCACTGTAGAGTATAACACAGATATACTATATCTTTGATCCTTGTTTTCATTGCTTCAAGCGATACACTTACTCGTGATATTTTTCACGCTTCTTCTTTATCACCTCCTCGACCATGTCACGAAATTCAAGCATATCAGGCGACACTTCTTCCAACTGATTTTCCTCAACGACCGCTAAGACGAGATTCTTGTTCGTTAAAAATATTTGGTTTATGTTGCCACGCGTTATTTTTGGGAATGTCGGAAAACGCTCAGCATTTACCCACTCGTGTAAAGTGCTATTTAGTTTTTCAAAATCTAATTCGTCATGACCTACACATAATACGTGGCAAGTTAAATACTCTCATTTTTTTTAACACTACTTGTATATAAGTTAAATGTATTTATTGTTACTCACCTGTAAAATTATAATGACAATTCTCCTTATAGACGAACAATGCAGGAGCCTTTTGAACTGGCGCGTGTTCACCTACGACATGTGGATGAGACTGATAGAAAAATGCATGAGGCTGGAACACGTCAGCTGCTCTTCGATAAACTTCCTATATTGGCAAATACATATAAAATAAGCACAGAGACAATTTTGAAAATTTGATTAACGATCAAATAGATTATTTAATTACCCATAGAGAACCGGACTTTTCACCGACGTACAAGAAGTATACGTCACGATCTCGTTTTATTGTATCAAAGCTCTGAGACTTTGTTATCTCCTGCACGGGAGGACCACTCAATCTCTGAGCAAATTTTACTATTTCATCTCTTGTCCTGTCGCCGTGATACACAAATTCGTTGTCTCCCTTTAAACTGCCAAAAAATTATATTCTAAAGTCCATCCTACAGTGTATATTCTTAATAGAGCTACGTTACTCTATGTTACGCTACGAGCACTTACAATAAAATAGTAGGAAACCCTCGGATTTTAAAAGAATGAGCGACGTTTGTAAATCTTGTACAGTCGACACGACCGACGCGAATCGACGTTTCATGCAGATGCTGTGCTACGTGCGCCCAGACAGGCTCGAGCCTCTTGCAGTGAGCACACCAAGGAGCGTACATCTGAAATTCAACAGACGCATTGTCGGAATACTTTTCGTTTTTTCCTTTGATTTTCACTTTTTACCTACCATTACAAGCCATTGGCCCTCTTTGTGTATGTCCAGGAATCTGCAAGAAAGAAGAACAATAAAGCATACCTTGCGAAAATATTTTACTTAATTAATCATGAATTTTATTGACTTTTCGCACCTGTCGCTTAGCTCTAAGACACGCGAGGCGGCCGTGTTCGCAAAAATAGCTGAAAAAATTAAAATATATTTCACTTATAAGAGACATGCAGGTCTGTTTATATAGATCACTATGAACAGGAAACTTTTAAATTAATTGTATATATTATATTTAATGTAAACTTCTGGTGGAGTAGTTGTGCCAAGTAAATTAAAGTGTTTACGGTTCTTCTCATCCAAGCATTATTGATCGCCTGTACATTTAAGGTTATGCAATGCAAAAAAGTTATATGGCATTTAATCAAAGAGAATAACACGAATTTTGTTGACTTAGGAAGCATTCTATGTGCAATGAAAGGACTCACCACAGAAAGCAGTGAAAAATGTTATTTTCACAAGAGAAACCATCTTAGCCGAAAATGTGAGAACTGAAGGCTAGCTACTTTGGTGAAGTTCTACGAGAATGAGTCTTCACCGCGCTATACTTTCAATTCAACATAGTTTTGACAATTTAACCCGTAGAGTTTTGGAGTTTCGATTCGTCAAAGACGTACAAATTTACGAACGGTATCACCCATTTTTTTCTATAACGTCGTTTCGCGATACTCAGATTTCAGCGCACAACGTCGCGCACCCGCTGTTGCGACGTCTCACGTCGCGGCGCTTCCCGCCCTGCAACCATACGTCACTGTATGTTTGGATTGAAATTAGGTCATTTACATTACAAAGTTCCATTTCGCACTATTGTAGTAATGTTGCTTATGAATCACGAAGGCGGGCCAATTGCGTGAAGATACTTTATCTTGTTACAAATCACACAGCAAGATTGATGGTAAATTCTTGAATTTGGGGTAACAGGAATGAAACTTGGGATGGATCAAACAATACTTCTTTTTTCTTGGTATAAAAGAATTTATTAACAGCACCATAAATACGTTTGATTTTCTCTACAGCGATACGGATATTCAATTAATTAGGATTTTCTTTCTTTTTGGTCAGCCTTAGATGATTCATCATTGTCATCATCATCATTATCTATAATAAAGGTTGCGTTGCTGCGTCCTGAATAATCACTACTAACATTTTCAAAAGTGTCTTGATCGCTTTTACTTTCTACTGTGTACGTCCCGCCTGTATCCGGTGCACTAGAAGGTGTCTCTGTATTATTATCAGACTCTTTTGAAGTTGGAAAATCCTCATGCGATCTTCTTTGTAATTTCGACCTACGACTCTTTGTCTTTTCATTCTTATTGTTTACATTTTTTTCACTGATTTTCGATATCAGATTCTCCTTTAGATCTGAATTCCCTTTATCTAACGATCTACTGTCGCAAAAACTGGAACTAGTAGTCAATTCGATATCTTGTCTAGAGCTTTTCCTTGAAGTTATAGCAGCATTTGATAGGATTCTATCAATTTTCTCAATAATGTCACTTAATCTGTTGGCACTGCGGGTTCTGATATTTTCATCGGATTCATTCAATTCTCTTATTCTTAACGCGAGAGCCTCTCGTCGTTTGCTTGCATAATCAAGATCTTCATTTGGCTGTAAGGTGAGATCTTTGAGAGAGCTATAAGGATCTCGAGAGTGTGATCGTTCTCTAATAGATTTTTGTTCTTTATTCTTTTTTCTATTCAACGTAGTAAGCGAATTGCATACTGCTGCTTCGTTATCGTCGTATGGACCTTGAAACCCTTGGCGATTTCGAATAATTGCTATGGAAACGTCAGAAATGTCTTCAGCATTGCCATGCAATTGCAGGCCTACTGTTTTTCCTGTAGAATTTCTATCGTATTTTAATATTTTCACTCCTACTGCTGGATTTTTAAACACGGAATAAGCTATCACATGACGATGTGGATGATAATCTACACATGTTATTATGGCGCCAGAATTCTGACTTTCATTGTACTTTGCCACGAGGTTACCAGTTTCGAGGTTCCATATGTTTAAAGTAGAATCTTCGGAGCCACAGAGAACTAAACTTCCACATGGTGAGTTACACGCTGTTATTTGCATTCTGGAAAAGTGTGAACTTGCCATAGAATTGTGGAAATAAAAAATATGAGAATAAGGTAAAAAAATTACAAGCACACTGACCTTCGATTTTTTAATCCTTGGTACCGTTGTAGAACTACACGAGTTTCCAGATCTAACATCTTCAGAGAATTATCTCTAGAGTGCACAAGGAGTCTGGAACCCAACGGATGCATCAGGATGGTATTGATAATGATATTCTCGAGTTCTCGAATTTTTATCTTTCCGGACATTCTGTATTCCCATTTCAATAGTAAGGGATTCAATGATGATGATGATGATGATGATGATGATGATGATGATGATGAGGCGGACAAAGAGCACAGTCGATTCTTTTTTATAGTCCAGATTAGTATAATTCCTACACTATCTGCTGTCAAGAGAGTATTGTCTTTGCGAAAACAGAGTGATGTAATAAATCCTTGATGAACGCTACTCAATTCCTGGACTAGTTCGTAAACCTTGGAACGTCCGTTTTTCGCCCAGATTCTTGGAATGCGGTCGTAACAACCAGTTGCAATAATTGAAGAATTTCCTGGCACGAATTTACCGCAGTAAACGTATGATGGATGCGGAAGCATCTGTGAAGAAGATTCAATTAATTAATTGATTATTTTATTAATCCCTCAAAAGTCTACAGTACCTGAATATAACGCACGTCCTTGTTTAATACATCCCAGAGTTTGGCAGTCTGATCCGAGGATACCGATAATACATGATGATCATCCTCGGACCAATTTAAGGAGTAAATAAAGTTTTTGTGTCCCAGAAATCGAACAAGAATTTCTCCAGGATCTTCATTAAGCTTAACAGAAGAAAATAATAATGAACAAGAGCAAAATTGACGTGAATATTGTTTATACTTACGCCATATACTATTATGGGATTGTTATATTCTTCAGAGATAGCGCAGGCCAAGTATTTTCCATTATTACTAAATGACACATAAAAGCATCCATTCTCAGTGATCTCACTCTCAAAGAGCAGTTCATTTGGAACTTTACAAGATTGTGCTTTAGATCTTTTGTACTGACAGTTATCATCTAATGACTGTGTAATATTTTTATAATTTGCTGATCCCTTTTGTGATTTCTTACTAGTAGAATGTGTTCTCTGAGATAAACTATGATCCAAACTTAGCTGATCATATACAACTGGCTCCAGTTTGGGTGGGTCTACTGAAGTCACAGTAACACAAAGACTAGCAGGAGATTTTTCTCTAATGTTCGACTTCCACCAATCGAATACCTTTAACATTGTGAAGTTAGTTAATTAATAGTTCTGTTATTAGGTAATTCAATTCTGGACCATATAATTGTACCTCGCAGCTTGTTCTCTTGACTTTTTTGAGATTTCTTTGTGGCTTGTAAAGTTGAAGTCTAATTTTTCTATCAACATGCATCGCACCATTTGTCCCCAATGGTTTCAGAAAAGCCCAAGCAATTCTATACCAACAACCATCGCTACCTGTAGATAAAAAATCATGAATATATTTCTATGAGTTACGGTAAATCACTAGAAACTTACCATAACGATCATAATTGAAACTAGCCTCAGCAAAACTAAGTAGATCCACTATTTCAAAAAGAATTAAAACTCGTCCATTTTGAGGTTTTATAACAGTATCAAAATCGTACTCAAAAATCAATTCCTCCTCCCATACTGGAATGATAGACCGATTTTCTTTAAAGTCAAATTTACCAGTAATCAAAGGTTGCAAGTATGTCTCTTTATTTGTATTATTGTTCATAATTTTTAAATAAATTCCAGTATTCTCATCAACCATGTGAACTTTGACCATAGGATGTTTTGTGATGTAATCAGTTTCCAACATATCAGATCCATGAATTGTTATTGATATATATTTCATTTCTTTGATAATGTTCCTTTCCTGTGTGAACTCTCGAGGGAGGATCGCATAATTCTTCTTATCTTTTGTATTTCTTTTCTTCTTTTTCTTATTCTTCCTCCTTATCAACTCTTCTTCTTCATCTGCTTCTACATGCTTAGACTTTAGTGACTTCCTTTCTCTCCTTCTTGAACTCTTTTCACGAATCCTTTCAGATGATTTATTTCTATTAACACTGTCATAGTTTGCAGTAGAGGTCTTTGTTTCAGAACTCGATTGATTTTGGGAATTTAATTTCGTTCTGATAGATGATCTTCTGGCCGATAACACAGAAATTTGAGAGCCATAAGAATTCATACTTTCTACCGTCGAATCATCACTGTCGTTTAATTGTCGCGAATGCATAATCATTCTGTCATTATTTTCATTCATAAAAGTATCATGCTGTTCATTATGTATTTCCGTTATTTCATTTTGCGTTTCATCGACAATCTCATACACTACTTGCTCTACTTTTTCATGAGATGTTTTAACCCTCTCATTCTTCACTTCACGAAAAACTTTATTAGTGTTATTGTCATTTACTTCAGAAGGATCTTCATCCTCTGAAGACGTTTGCTGAGTATCCATCTTTCTCATTTCTATCCTAGTTCTGTCCTTATAATCTGTTTCTATCATTAATACTTCTTCGTGGTCTGATTCAAATGCAGGATTTTCACTTCCCACGAAGATATTATCTTTTTTCAACGTAAGGTGTTTTGAACGAGGAGCAGGGATTGGTCCCCTGACACTCTTACTTTCCTTTCTTGACGTGGTATCTCTGTTTGATGAAGTTGTAGATGAAGAACCTGCCTCGTTCTCGGCAAGGAGTCGGAGTAGCTTCGTATCCTTGGACCAACGTTTCCTTCGTGGTTTTGTATTCACTTTTAGGTCTCCCACATTTTTCACAGCACAACTCCATCTTTTTCTTCTATGTTGCGTCTCATCTATTTCTGTAACTTCATTAGATGATTCAAATTTTGTCTTATTCAAGCGGTCAAGAAAACTTTCTGTCGCGGTTCCTGTTGTGATTTCCTCCCGTTTCGCCACGCTCTCACCTGCCCCCTCATCATCTTTTATAATCTGTTCCTCCCATGTGGTTAATGTAGGACTTTCTGCGAATATACTCTTATTTCGTTCACTCTCATAATGAATGTCAGCCATAACATTCACAGATTTGGGAATCTCTGAGTTGAGTGGTGACATTTCGATATCTGCTGATTTGATCTTTTCTAATCTCTGTAATTTACGTGTCCTACGTGAAACAGGACGCAATGCTCTTCTGGAAAGATCTGTTTCCCCCAAGAGAAGAGATCTTGCATTGTTCTCCACGTCAACAACTGTGCTTGACGTCTCAACACTTGTCAACGAACGATCATTACTTTGCATAATGAAAACTGATCCTTCTCTTTTAAATTTTCTTTTTTTCTTTCATATATAACCTACCACTAAAATATCTTTACCTGCTGTAGGCGCAGTTCTCCGCCATTATGTAAATCAGCGGTGGGGAGGTGTAGTTAAATCAATCAATATGTTCAACTGTTATTTCCACGAACGTTCAATATGTATTCGAGTATACAACAAGATAATTAATCACATACAGTACGTTTATGTAACAATATTAAAACTTGGTTTACTTCTAAACTGTTTAGTATACTAATAGGATATTCACTCGATGTCTGGCAGTGCCAGGTGGCAATTGCAGGTGTACTCAGTGTCGAACTGTGTTATATGTACAGCAGCTGCCCACGAGGGAAAAACCGATAAGAAGACTGTGGCGAATAAGAATATTAACGTGAAACGTGAATGTAAAGAACGTATTCATCCTTTCCAGCGTTTTATTTTCAACATTTCATTTGACGATCGCACGGATTGGATTCAGTTGGCTGTGATTGTTGTTCCATTTTGTAAATGATTGTTATTCACTTCAGTATTATCCATGGAAGCTTGTCTCGCTATTTCCTGAAAATATATAAATTCATCTTCATTTTGCATGTTCGTCTATAAGTATGTTTATAAAAAAAAATTAATCTTACCGCTTCAATGGCGCTTTCATATTCTTGTTCGGATAGCAAAATAATTGGATCATTGCGTTCCAATTCTGATTGATCATTTCGCATTTCCTTAAGACGACTATCCTGAGAATCCGCTTCAGTCTCAACGCGGTAGGTCTTCATTTTCAGTCTCAGCTCTCTGTTTTTGGCTTCGATAACTTTTTCACGACGAGTTTCCCTCTCAAGGAGCTGAAATATCACGACGCTTTCTACGAGAAATGTCAGAAGATACCTGAAAAACTTACAGCTGTTAGAAGCAGCTTGTCATTTTTTTGATTAATAGTCAGCGCCTCTGAAAGTTCCAATAGGTACGTCGTTCCATTTTTGCTAGCCACAGCAGCTAGTTGTCCTTGCTCGTGAGGTCTTATCTTCGTCAAAGAATCATCGCACACCTGATTATTAAAATATTTCAGTTCTCTTAAATATAACATTCGCATCAATAATTTACTTTAACGCTTAAAACTGGTGAGTCCTGCTGCACCAGTAAATCCCAAACATCTAGAGTACCATCCATTTTGGTTAGGAAGAATACTGAATACCTGGTGCAACTCCAGGCACCGTCGGTCAATAAATCTCTATGACCTCTAAAAGGAGAAAAGTCATATTCTTTATGAAATTAAATTAATTTCCAAAAGATCGTTGTGACTTACGGCGTCCAAGCTATACAGGATTCTCTACAATCCTCTGACCATATCCTTGCCGTCCAGTCGCCAACAGTCAAGAAATTCTTGACAAACGTAGGATTCCTTTCGACGCTCAAAACCGGTCCGTACTGCGCTCTAAATCTAGTTGCGATTTTTTCACCGGGCGTCTTTCCTTTACGATTTCCGGATATCACCATACCTGACAGCAGATAAGACCTCAAGATGCTACTACGCGTCTATCACAATTACTATTATAGACTGTGGGAATGAAGCTATTACCATTTTCTAGACCACACATGAAACGTGTTCCCATAGAAGGTTCAAACTGCAAGGCGGATATCCCTGTCGCTCTGTCCACATCTTGTTCCTCGGGTTTGCATAAATCCATGGCCAAAGTATCTGTGGGTGCTTGCATCTTTCTAGTGTCCCACCATTTTACCTGTAATCATTTATAACTTTAAATTCATAAAATACATTCTTAAGGATAACATCATAATTTTAGCTCTTCTCTACCTGTCCATCTTTGGATGTGCTGAAGAATTCTGTACCGCTTTTAGAATTTATCCAAAGGACCTTATCGCAAGGATCCCTATGACTGTTTTCTACTAGACTGACTTCTACGGGTTCACAACCACGCCTGATGTCCCAAGACGCAACTTGGCCAGTCATTAATCCACTAACTAAGGCATTACTGTCCTTTGAATTGTATTCCATGGTCAGAACCGGACAGAATGGCTTCAGGATCATGAAAGGATTATTTGGATTTTCTAAAATCATTTTTTTTATATTAGGGAAGATCATTAAACAGATACAGTGATTACCTACCTACGTCCCAGATGTAGGAATCCGGATTGGAGTTACTTGACTTTTTAAAATCAGTGTTACAGTAACTGACAGCAAACCGTGTTCCTTGATCTGGTGACCAGGAAATATGCGTAATTGGCCGTTTCACAGGTAAAATATCCCGGTAGACATTGACAGTGCGTGAAAACGTCCTTTGCACCAACGGTGCTGGTTCCGTGTCATGAAAATATTGCTCATATATATTACAAGCGTTATTTTGTAGAATGTAATGTTCCATGGGCTTGAAGAAATAAAACCATTAAAAATGTTAATTAGAATCTCAATTTTTTTAGTCAATTCTTTTACAAATAATCATCTGGCGTAAATAAAATAATATTTACAGGTAACAATTGAAGCATCGTATGAATGTATAATTCGTCTTTTTCAATTTTACGTCTGTATCTCACAGTTTGTTCCAAATCATGCATATTTATATCCTTAGGCCATCCCCCTTCAACATGATGCATTCCTCCCTCTTTGAACGTTGCCGTAGTTGTATTTACCTTAAAAGAGATTCCATAAAATTACAAGTCTAATAAATTTTAATAAATTATCTAAAATCAACAATACCTCGTGAGCGGCATATCTTTTACTGCATTGAGTCCCATGACTGACTGGATTTAATCTGACAAAATTATGCAACTGAGATGCATCTGGTCGAATATCAACTTCCGCCTTATCGGTTTCTGAAAATATACAAGCTTTTCCAAATTGTGCACGTGTCTTTGAATAAACATACTGAATTTCCATTGTATCGTTCAATCACTTTATTTTTTAGTACTCAAAATTAAACATGGGCTCATTACAAAGTTGTTTTCCCAAGTGTAGTGTAGCAGTGCTTTCGGTTAGCTCTGTTAAATCAATTTTATTTTAAGCTATAGTAAATTCTTTATCGGCATGGCAACCTGTGCAAATAATTCTTGTTCGGTTTAACGTAATAAGTATTAATACTATAATTTCATTCATCGGTACGAACAAGGACGATATTACGTGGATTTAAAACTTGTACAATTACAGTTATCATTTTGTAGGCCACTGAATATTCACTGGTAGTAGGATCTAATGTTTTGAAGTCAGGTATCACATTATTCGTGAGTAAATCAATTAGATTCCTTAGATAATGACCCCGTTGGAGTCGCTGAATGATTACGCCGAGTGACACGAGTTGTTTCTCGTTAGTATACCTTATGCACTGCGCCTTTGATATTCCTAAAAACATAAAGACGTTTAATTCACTTAAATATTGATCAAAATTCAAAAACAAGTACCATTAAAATAAGAAAATGCAGCAGAGTTCCAAATTTCTGCGAATCCTGCAAATTTCTGTAATACACGTTTTTCTTCGTGTGTGTCAATTTTCACAGATTCAAATTTCCGAATATTCAGACTTTTCCATATAGAATCCAATTGTGTATACTTTAACTTTAGTTGTCTTATATTTGCTGGCGCTAAATTCTTGGTATAAGACGCTTTAAATAAATATATAAAACTTCTAGTCAGATCAGATGTGTTTTCCATCCCGTCGAGACTCCAACTACTAGTATCATTCTGTAAAACATGGAAAATTTAAATTAGCTCGATTATCTAAGCACAGTTCTAGCATTCACTTACAATTTCATCGATTTCTGTAAGGAATTTCTGAACTGCTCGAGAACCCCTTTTATCCACAGGTGACTCATCGGTCATTTCATTTTTTAAATAATTAAAATATACTTTTAGGACTTTTACTAATTCCTGTGGAATTCCAAATATATCCAATCCCTCAATAACATCAATATCTTTAACACGCAGTTTTTCAACGAATCTCTGAGCATCGTCTTTGTGAAACGGACAATTTGGGTCCGATTTCAGAGAAGATTCTGACTCGAAATTTGTTACATGGACAGATATTTTTTTAATTAATTTTCCAAGTTCCGCCGGAGACATCGTATCACTACTTAGTGTCAATATATTTTTCTTAGCAGCCACGGATTTCAGATTGTCATTCTGTTTGTATTTTGATGTTGTGCCTGCTACTTTGTGTAAACTTCTCGAGTTCCTCTTATCCTTATCATTAAGCCCATTAGTTGCAAATGACTTTCCTGGTGGCTTGGCTTTAGAAAATGTTGATTCATACGGTGACAGCTTCGACAGCATCTTTGATTTCACTTCAGATTTTGTAGTAGCTATGCTGGAGAACTTTTTTAAAGATGATTCGTCTTTAACAGCACTCCTGCCACGTGAAACTGACTTTGACATATAAATATCACGCAGACTGAGTTCACTTGAGCGTTTTTTCACTTTTGTAATATTGTCGCCCAGTTTCGCCCTAAGATGCTTCGCTTGTAATACTGCTTTGTCAATATCCGAGGCAATTTCTTCTACCTTCTCAATACTGGACGGTACCTAAAAAATACTGACCGTCAAACAAGTAGAGGGCTCATAATTTTTATTATACAGAGAATCAAATGGTGATCTTACTTTTTCACATGTACAAGAATCCTCTCCAATCTCTGCAGTCACTAGTGTCTCCGTGTGCCACGGTTGTAATACGAATTTGGCCTCTTCACATTCGAATTGTAAAATTTTCATCGTGCGATCAGTCGCACGTAAAATATCTTGCAGATAGTCTCTCAAATATGACAAGTTAATATTCTGCCTCGCCATAGTTTCAGTGGAATTTTCAGCAGAAAGATTCTGTTCCTTAAAAAAAAAAAATAAAAATTCGTCTTGCTAATTAAAGAAAAAGTCCAACGTTCTCTTTACAAATTTATAAGGAGAATAAGAAACAGAAAGTGGATATTTCGCTCAAAATATTAACCGTATTTCTGCTTAAACGTTCTATTATCGCACGTAACGATAAGTCTTTCGATACAAATGGCTTATCCGAGTTTTTGTTTGTTTTAGCCATAAGGTCGTAACCCTGCTGGCCGTATAATCGCATGATCGAATTGTCGTCTGTATATTTTCTTGTAACAAGTAATAACGTATAGTTCACAGAATCAATGACAAAGGACAGAAATAAAAGGTTAACCCCGCACACTTTTATATATTACGAATATTATATAATTGAGACTTAATGATATAATATTTTCCCATCACTCAATTTGTGTCTCATCGCTAAATATTCACGCCGAGCGTCTCAGTCGATTTGAAGCTCGAGCGCAGTTGTAATCGGTTCTTAGCATAAATGCATTTTAAGCAACGAACAATATATGTAATTTATTGTTGCTGAAAGAGTTTCAGTATACGCACACGTTGGTCAACGTTCATTAAGTGTTCGACTACAACCTGTTAATTGCTACATATACGATGGTCACAACGGGACGAGCAATAAAACCACATTGTGGCGAAACTAATATGGACTTGACACTTATATAAAAGTATTAAAAAAATATAGAACCCTAAAAAAAAGTATGGAACAACGAGCCGCAGAAAACCACTGTAATATCAATTTATCACGTTTAGTTAGAATAAAAAAGACAAGTTAGATAATTCAGTCACATGATAATCATTGTTCTTGTATGAGCGAAATAAGACTGCAATTATTACTCGTCAGTGTCAGTCTTTATGTGTTTGGACTATTTCTTTTGATGTAAAGACTTTGACTTTGAGTAATTAGTTTTAGAGAAAAGTTGAAAAGAATTTCGTTAATGATTTAAGAGAAATCATTTGACTATAAAGCATGAAGAGTAAATGGAAGCGGAGAACCGACGAGTTACCATTTTTGTGCATGAAAGAACCATCTGACTGAGTCATGTTAGTTGAATGTACGTTTCGATATTTCTCCATTTTTTTGGTTTTTAATATTTTTTTATTTCAAATAAACTTAAGCTTAATGAAGTAACGCGAGACGATGCAGTGCCTTTTTCGGAACTGATCTTGTTGTTGGAAATATAGAATTTTCTTTTTTAGCTCCTCGGATTGATCATGGAGGCTTCGCTTTTTACTCGGACGTCAAGGGAAGATGAAAATGAGAATTGGAATCATTTTAAATTCTTGATAACGAATTCGTTTGTTTACAATTCGTCTTTCCTTGGCACGTCGTCATCTTCATCCTCCTCCTGTACCTGTGAACAGTACGTAATATCCGTATGAGATGTTGAACATGTCTTTATTACCTTCAAAAATGTATCTAACTAAATTATAAAGAGTAGATCTATTAACCTCCTCTGCAGCTTGTCCATAGCTGCCGTCAGATTCGATGAATTTAATGAATCCTTCGAGTGTCCGTTCGCCATTGTACTCAACAGCCTGCAAAAATTAAGTTCTATCAATAAATACACTGATGAAATTTTTCGGTATAACATAAAACAATCTTGCCGCTATGTACTGTACCTCATTGGTGTCCTTTTTGTATAACGTGATAGTAGGGAAACTGTTAATTTTAACAGTCTCCAATTCGTTGGCAGTGGCGTCCATCTTGGCTATGACGACAGTTTCACTGTCCTTGTATTTTTCACCCAGCTGTAAAAATAAATGAATGATAGAAATTGAAAAATTCATTTCGAGATATTATAGAGCATTAAGTATCTTTAAGCTTTTTAGTGACCTTGTCGTAAATAGGCGCAAGTTCTTTGCAATGTCCACACCAAGGTGCATAGAATTCAACAAGAACATTTTTGCTCTTGTCAAGGGCAACATCATTAAAGTTGGTACCGACGAGAACCTTGACAGGATTCTTATCCCAGTCCTCAGGTACATCTTGGGTAAGGAGATGCCTCGAGAGTTTACCCTCAGTAAAAGCAGTTACAAAGTTCAGTACATTCTCGCTGGAGATTTCAGGATTTCCTGGCTTGTATTTAGCCATGTCCTGTTCAAGTTTAATAAGCCGCATGGCGGGAACGTCGCTCTTCTTCATTCCGAAGAACTCCAAGATACGCTCGTGATCGTGGTCGTCAGCGTTGATGGTTACGAACAGTACCTAGTGACATAAAAATATGTTTTTGCAAGAGCGATAATTGTAATATTATCCATTAACACGTTCCGTCCCGGAACTTTTTTTATTTTCCGAACAGGCAGCGTGGGGCTTATACGCCGCACGCAGCACGGAACGTGTTAAGATTTTTCAGTTTAATATTTATTTACATCTCCACGGAATTTCTTTGCTGGCTCCTTGAGTTCTTCAACGTATTTATCATAGTGACCACCATCCTTGCTGAGGAAGACAAGGAGATGACTTTTTATATCGCCACCGAAGATCTTCTGTGCAGTATCCTGATTGAAGTCAACAATCAGTGGCAAAGACTGAATTGTGATGAAGCTCTGTAGATTCTTTAAATTGAGTTCACCCTCGAACTTACTCTTGCCTTCGTCAAACTATACAGACAAAAGTTAATATAGATTATTAGGTTACATAAAGATTTTGTTGTACCTATTTACTAATATTACAAAGACTCTTAATAACATACATCTTTGAATAGGATAATTGTACCATCCTCTGCATCATATTCACCAAACAGTTCCTCGGACTTGACTAGACCAAAATTGTGATCATCATCGGCGTTACCAGCATCCAAAAAGACTGTAGCAGCTTCTGACTCATTATCCTGTTATACATTTACACATTTATATACCTATATATATAGCTTATTATCGTGTATGTGCAGCAGTTGCAAAAAAATGGAGTTTTTCTAGAGATGCCACAATGTAATAGGATAATATTTCTATTGACAAACTTACTCGCGATAGACCGTAAGATATTTGCTTTCCTCTAAAATAACATATAACAGTCTATTCTAAGAATCAAAAATGAAATACGTATATGATTTTATTAAAATTTTACAAAAATGAAAAATGTATCTTCAATCTGGAGGTAAGCAGGTGGCGACATTTTGTTCAAAAGGACTTTCTGATATCTGGGACTCCTTAAAAGAGAATATAAAATGTTTAAACTGATATGAATCCATTTAGATTATCCAAAGATAGGTTATACTTCTAAGGGTTTTTAAAAATGTACATCAGAGAACTCCACTTTTGCGCAACATCTGATTGTTCATTTTTTACCAATCACATTGGAATCTTCTAAGACTCTCACCTTGAAGAATCCAACAACAGCTACATTATTGTTATCAATGAAGGATTTGATTTCTTCAGCAGAAGTCAAATCCTTAGCAGCTGGTCCAGTCTTCTTAACAACCCAGTTAACAATATCATCAGCTTGACGACCACCACCATATTCAATGACGGATCCTTTACGATAGAATTTAAGTGTGGGATATCCTTTCACGCCATGCTTCTCAGCTAATTCAGTTTCAATAGTAGCATCTACTTTGGCCAATTTAACTTCAGAATTGAGTTCTGCCAATTTCTGTGCAGCCTTTGCATATTCTGGAGCCAAAGCTTTGCAGTGTCCACACCATGGAGCATCTGCAAGAAAAATTTGAATTTTCCCATTTCCTTTAGATTCTCATAAGAAACCTGTTCAAAGATCATAAAAATCGAATTCTTCCCAAAAGAGCAATAAATGGCAAATAAAGTTTTTTAAATCTATAACAAATAACATCAAATAAACTTGAAGCTTTCGAAAATTAGTCATTGATTTAAAAGAATTCTACAAGAGAGAATCTCTACCATATGGAAACCAATTCATCACATCTTGAAGATCTTCAAACTACATTGGCATTTCGATGTAATATTCTGCGCAACAAAAAAGGGAGAGCTTCGAAGCGATATGGAGAAAGAGTACCGAAAGCAGCGAAGAAGAAAGAGAGAGAGATAGAGAGAACTACATGATGACCAATGAATGGACTCCCTTAGATCCGGTAACATCCACCACTTTCATCGACTAATTAAAACGTTAATAATGAAATCCAAACTGACATCTCAATCTTTATTCTCAAGAATATCTCACAGTTATTTTCCTAAGCAAAATGCAAAAGTCACATGTTGCTCTTTCTTTAGTCGCATGCGCATCTACATACTTTTCATTTAGCTACGCATTTTTACTGAAAAGCCAACTCCAGGACCACATCAAAGATCTATAAATTCCATTATCGAAGAACAATAAGATAACGCATATCCACATTCGAACGGTCAAAAATCATGTCCGATCTCGTTACTATTCAAAGAGACAATGATAACGACACGGGTCGACAGACGGGATTGCGGATGAACAAAAAAAGCTTCTACAACGTAGAAAATATAAGTTAAATACAAATATGAATACAAACTCACAGAACTCAATTAGAATGTACTGATGATCCTTGAGTGCCTTCTCGAAGTTATCCTTGGTGATGACCAATACACCATCCTCTGATTCAATGTCTACACCGAAAACAGCGGTAAGACAGAGTATCGTCACAACGATATTCCTCAGGGCCTTCATGGTGTTCTCTCTTTTCCTTTATCGTCAGAAGAAGGTTCCTTCTGTCCTACCACGATATATTAATATCTAACAACACCGAAAAGCCGCCCTCACACAAAAGGAATAACAACAGCCCTACAGCAACGACGAGGAACGCGAAACGAGTGCGGAGTCCGTGGTACGGGGCAACGAGCTACACGGTCCGTGGAACGCGCTTTAACGCGTGGCAGAACCGCGTCGGTCGTGGTGAACTCTGATTGGCTCCTGCCAACTGGTGCCAACGTCAAGGATATATGTATGTACGTCCACGCGATTTATTCCTTAACTTCCATGACTACAGTCATTGCTCTTCCAGTTGTCTGAAGTCCTAAAGGTTTTAATCATTTGCTATCAACGGTCTGCAACAGGGGCAGTGTAGCTCTGATAGCAAAACACTAGAAGAACTCTACTTTACATGATTTCCATACCAAGACTGTGTCTGGTGATAACGGTGCTCTGAGAGATTAGTCGTCAGCCTAACACGGATGTATAGTCATTATTCTAATCCAGTGTTGATGAACTCTTTTTATGTCAAAGTTCAATAACATCTACTCCTATTTTCATTGAATATCTGACTTATTTTTTATCTATCATACATAGATCTAGAAAGCATTCTGGATTATAAGGAATGGTCATTATATTGTAGAAACTATATTAGAAATTTAATTTTGTGAGAACATATATTATACATATGGTTTTTATGGAAAGCTATTTGTAGGAACGTCGACTTTGTAATTTTCTATGAATTAAGTGTGAATGCCGTTTTTGCTGAGAACTCTTATTGATTCACGTAGTAGAAACTAAGGTTCGGCGTTGTGGGAAGACAGAACCGACTAAATCAAACCAATGAACGGTACCGTTATTCATTAAATATTCCTGCAAGTGGGAGAGTATTTTTCCCACTGAAGATGCTCCGCCTCAAATCTTGAATCATCGAGTCATGCGGTCTAGTTTGAATCATTGCCGGGCTGATTCTTGCGCAGACGCTGATTTTGTATTTCTTTGATGCTATATTTGAATCCCGTGGATTCACCATGGAACAGAGAATGAGGCTCTGTCATTTAGACTTCACCGAACATTATTGTATGTAATTATGTACAACCTAATTTTCTCAAGCTCAATGAACCGTAACCACTGATACCACATTGATGCTGTCATTAGTGCAATAATGAGACTAAAATTGTAAATTACCTTAACGAATTTAATAATTTACAAACCAGGTCATTGTCAAGGAATTGCCATTTCGGTCAGCGATGCAAATTAATTGTCGTATCAGCGGGTTTTGGTTTCTAATATCGCTAACCAGTCCGCGCTTTTTTTATTTTCATGCAAATTCTTTAATTAACCAGTAAACGTTCTAAAATTTTCAAATACATTATGTAAGTCTCGTTAAGTCAGAAATTCTCGAAATAGAGAAACAAGCGTCAGTAAGATTTCGGTTAACATTCGACGCGGATCCTTTTCTTTGCCAACCTGTGAATTCTGTTGCTGAAAATTAATATAAAAATTAATTAACACCGTTAAGAGTTGTGAACTTAGTCAACCTTCAGTTACATGCCAACTATATTGCTTAATATTAGTATAACGTGCGAGATCATATACAGGGCCCGACAGGGCCATTCTGTTCTCTATTAATAGAGGAGCTGTGGTACTGACCAACTATTAATCTTCGTCGATAGTCAAGCAAAACAGTCGTAAGATAACCAGAACGGCGTTTCGATTAGTCCAAGTTCTGCTACATCGAACACAAAAAGAATTATTCAAATACTATAACTTAGTCGCATTCAAAACTCTTGACGCGACACCGTCATGCACAAGGTGACATCGGAAATACACACGGAACTCGAGAATTTCTCTGAGAAGACCGACGAAGGCAGTGAGTTTTAATATTTTTTAGTTTATTTTCAAAAGTCTATCTAATACTGTAATTGTTGTTGCAGACGTGGTATCAAAATATTTTTTCGAATATCCAGCGACTACAGATATGGATAAACTCCGCTACGATGAAGATGGCGATCTGATAGTCGAAAGAAGAAAACAGGGCACACTACTGATTGGTAAGAATTGTAATGGCATTGCATCAATTGGCAATTTGTAAATTACAAATATTTTCTTCCATTTGTACAGAACACGGTGGTTCTACAGAATTGCAATTGGTAGGTTTGCAATTATGGCGAGGTGCTTTGTTGCTGGCTGATTATATTCTGTCGAATCCAAAGTTATTCAAAGAACGGACAGTTCTGGAATTAGGATCCGGTGTTGGTCTCACTAGTATCGTCGCCGGCTTTTTCGCCAATGAAGTAATTTGCACGGGTAATATTACCACGCATTACAGTTCTTATTGCGATCCTTGTAACTTACGTGTAAAAGGATTTCTCAATGATAACGTGGCTTCTCTTCTAGATGTTGATCTTGGCGGTATACTGAAGCTGATAGAGAGGAATTTTGCCAGAAATAAGTCATTGATCAAGTCGAAATTTCATATAACTGAACTGAATTTTCTAAAGTTGAATTGGTCCCAGGAACTTGAGGAAAAATTATATTCTTCAAGTATCATCTTAGCAGCTGATGGTCAGTAGATTTTAGTAGTATATTTGTTTATTGCTTCCTCGTTGGGTAAACTAATAATTGTACCTCTTCTCTGACAGTCATCTATGACGATGATATTACGGATGGTTTTGTGAGGACTTTAGAAAAACTTCTGAACTCAAAGGTCCCTGAAGTCGCCTATGTCGCACTTGAAAAACGATACGTCTTTACCATTGCGGAGTTAGATTCTGTCGCGCCAATGTATGAAGAGTTTCTGCGGTGCGTTCGTCGACATAATCTCCATTGGTCCATTGAGCAAATAAAGATAGATTTTCCTAAATACTTCAAGTACGATCGGACAAATCAATTGATACTAATGAAGATACAAAGGAGAAACGCATAAAAGAGTAATAATAAGTCAAAAAATAAAAACTTTTAGTTGTCATAATTAAATTTAACTTATCTTTCCTCGATACTTTATTACGATTTACACTGATTAACATTATGTTAAGACGCGAATAAAAACGTACCAAATTGAAAGAAAATAAATAAAAAATATATCCAGACATCTTTGGATCTTATGATAATACTATTTGATATGCGGTCTTTTTCGGTTATTTCCTATTAAATTTTATTTGTGAAACAGGGCGATCCTGGGATTGATCAATCTACCCCTGGCATTCATTCCTGACAATAGACTTCTGGTCAGCGCCATATTTATAAAATGCTTGTGTCGCGCCTGCTGATCTGCTTCTTCTCGTAGTGGCTCTGTTTTACGTCGTATTACCTTACCTACCGAATCAAAGTCAAACCGAAATATGTTCATTCTCTTTGACATATCATACGAATCAGTATGTACCGATAAACACGCACCTCCATTAGCATCCCCTGCATAATAGATAACATCAACCTCGTTACTCCATTGAACAGATCGTTTTGCAGCTTCCAACTCTACAGTATACTTATACTGTGCCGCGTCGGACCTGCATGGATTCTCATCGGGTAAAAGTTCCTCGTTCAAGCAAGAATCATCACCGCGGCTGAAGTCAATTTTTTTCGGCTCTTTTGCCTTTTCCAAATTCATCAAATTTATCTGAACTTCATCTTTAGATTTCTCTTTCTCCGATTCACTTGGCTGTTCTAGGATCTCTTGCTGATTTTCCAAACTCTCAATGTTACCTTTCTCGACAGGATGCAAAATATTGAGCTTTACAGATTCGATCTTCTCTTGAAAGTCAATTAAACCAACTGAGGGGTTTCTCGGCACAAGATCAAGACTCTTAGAAGAGATATTCAAAGCTCTTGAGAGCGGATGTAAGTTCGGCAGAAAGTTTTCATTCAGTGAATCATTCTGCTCACCGAATAGTCTTGGACAGAATATATCGGTGATATTTCCATCGGTATCATGATGTCCAAATGGATTTTTCCGAGTTTCATATGATTTCCTAGTATCGTGTCCATTACGGGTATTCTTCTCCTTGGCCAACTCTTGTCTCAGCTTCCTCACATTTAATTCAGAATTAGTCTGACTACCAGACCCTTTGTATTCATTTTCAGTGTGACACAATCTTCGTTTGGGACGTACTTCCAAACTGTGCGCTTTAATAAAAGACTGTAAGAGCCTTCTACGTGGAGATGTGCCGTACCTAAGAATCCTCTGGACATTATCTCGCGAATCGCACGTAACCAAAATCGGGAGAGACTTCAGAGAAAGATTTTTAGATACCCTATTATCACCACTGTAACAAGCAACAGATAGTAGACTCGATCGAGACATAATTCGTGACGCAAAACATGAGAATTTTAAAGAAATGAAAAATTTCACACGTGACACGCCTTTCTTAATCGAGAAAACATCAATGTGGCGCCACGAGCATGCTCCTTAAATACAAATGAATATGCATCAGGAAGTCGGGTGCTGCCGAGCTAATTTCACGGGCTATCGGATCTTTTTTTTTTTTTTTTTTTTTTTTGTTAAAAAAAAA